>NC_133217.1:7600653-7903348 GCF_040436345.1 Pagrus major | reverse complement strand
CATGTTCATGTTCTTGCACGTTTGTCAAGAATATTTTTTGTATCCTTTCAACATTTTATCGATAATTTATTGTCAGAGGAGGATATATTATACAGTATATTTTGTACAGGACATCCTGATTCACTGTTTTTGGCATTTAAATGAAAAACTGCTGCAGTCCTGGGTACTTTTGGACATTTTTTTTTGTTTGTTTACTTTAGTCTGGCACCAAACTGTACGTCCCAGAGAGCCCGCCCCAGGGAAGACAGCAGCGGCGAGCGAGCAGATATTAAGCTAATACTGACTGGCATTGTGCACACACACTCCTTACATTTGTCACCTCATCCCCGCTGGCTCTTCATATTCCTCCAGTCCCTTTTTCTCTCTGTTCAAAATCCACTCTCCTGCTCTCTCTTTCTCTCCCACTATTATCATCCACTCTCCTCCGTGCTGTGTTTGCTGTTGTTTTCTCTTCATCTTATTCGATTCGCTTATTTCTCACTTTTTTTTATCTATTGTTCTTTCTTTTGTTCACATAGCAGCCCACACTCTTCTTCTGTCACCTCTCTGCCTTTCTCTCCCTGTCATATACACACAGCATCCTGCCAGCATTATCTTCTCTCTGTAAGTCCTCCATCACTGCAGCTCGTGCTCTTTGAAGAAGCCTCTCTCGCTACTCCGGGTAAATCCCAGTGAAGCAGCAATTCCATTATATCATCCACAATGCTCTGTACATTGTGACTCCATAGAGATGCTCACTAAATTGCTGTGTGTGTGTTTGTGTGTTTAAGTGTGCCGGGTTGAGACTGTGTGATTTTGTGCACATGCTGATGCCGCCTGTGTGTTTTGAGCAGATTATGTTTGGCACAGAAGGGATAAGAGACCCTTCACCATCCTTTAAACACGGTCTCGGCTCTTAACAACGACTCTTGTTGGAACGTAACCTGGGCTGGTGTATACAGTGTTCATATATTTGAATACTGTGCATACCAGTGCATTGCATCCTCAAGTTATGAGACTTATTAGAGACGATTTCAAACAAACAATGGTCAGAATTCGAGCAGCAGAGGCTGAGATATCCTGACTTTCATCTTAAGTCACTTTCAAGCAAGGTACAGATGCCAAAACAATACTTTTTTAATGTAATGATATTTAAACCTTTTTTAATTTGACAAAACATACCAAGCTTCTAAATGCTTTTGTGTGAGATAAGGAGTTGAAATATAATCAAAAGTAAGACAAGTATCTTCATTTATATCAGGAAATGTTTAATAAAAGAATAGTAAGGTTGTTTTTCTGTTAATATCTGTTAAAAAGTCTTAATCCCTATTTAACATAACCCTGATGACATCATCATGTTATCTTTTCAAATTTGGGGAAGGTCAGAGGACTTTTTTACAACTGTTATACAGGTTTGGTGCTCCTTGTAATGAGTTAACTGAACTTTAAAACTCCAGTACAAGTAAATATCCCATATTCAAGATTCACTGACAAAATAAGTGTCTGCATCCAAACTCGGGTATTATATTGGCACAAATATAGACACATTTTCAAACAATAACCAGACTTGCTATACTTTAATTAATAAAAAACGCATAATATTGTTGTCAAAGATAAAGAAACATTGATACATATCAATTCTGAATATGTTAAACCCTTTCAATACTTATTTTTTCACAAAAGCAGTAAAAAACCAGTACCAACTGTTTTTTCTCTCTCCTCGCCTCTCCGAGTTCACACACACACACACACACACACACACACACACACCCACACACACACACACACACACTGCAGTTGTGCCCACATAGCCTCACCTCCTCCAGAAGTAAATTAACTTTGATTTCATTCTGTTGTTCTTAACACACAGTACGCAAACCTTATTATATTTAACTTTTAATAAAATCCCTCAATGTTGCATCAGTTCCCTGTGGTATCGAACTTGGTATCCAATATCTATAAGTGTTGTGGTATTGTATTGAAGTTAGATATTCCAGTATTGATACAACACTACTGTGTAACTGTATGTGACTTTGTATCTGCCAAATCAATGTTATGGGATAAAAAGTAAAGTCTATCCTGCTGAAATTTGGTGGATCAGAAGTAAAGTAAAAGCAGCATGAAATGAAATGGCAAGTAACTAACTATAAAACAGTACTTGAGTAGAGATACTTAGTTACTTTCTCCCACTGTGGAGCAGCTGATCTGGAAGCAGTTTCACATACAAAAACAATGAATGAAGCGGTGCCACAGACATGGTCAGTGATCCCACATGAGCAGTCAGAGAGTTAAACACAGGCTCCTGAGGAACAGCCTCTCATTGTGCCAGTCCTGTAATATAAAGTAATTGCAGCTCACTGAGAGTTGACTGTTGTTTTAGGAACTCAAGCTTGGACTGCGGACGAAATGTAATTTTGCCTTTTTCTCCACAGAAAAAGCCTCTCTCAGCCATCATTAAAGAAGTGTGCGAGGGGTAAGTCTGCACAAATGCACGCTGTTTGGATTCGAAAAATGATTCTCCTGGGCTTCTTGCAAAAACCCTCTATCTCTCTCTATCTCTCTATCTCTTTATCTCTTTATCTCTATATCTCTTTATCTCCATCTCTATCTCTCTGTATCTCGTTATCTCTATCTCTATCTCTCTGTCTATTTCTGTCTCTCTATCTCTCTCACTCTATATCTCTTTATTTTTTTTTTTCAATTCAATTCAAAGGGGCTTTATTGGCATGAAAGTTTAACAACAATGTTGCCAAAGCATCTGTCCAAACATTCGGACATAACATAACAAATAACAACACCAACACAACACCAAGACTGATTTATATAAATTATATATACAGTGTGTGCGCCTGCGTGTGTGTGTGTGTGTCGGTCATTCACTGTCCCTCAGGTTGTGGCATGTTGACACATATTGGGCAGCAATTGCCCTATCTCCCTCTCCCAGGAGTATTTTTAATTTTGATATGTCGTTCATCTCTTTGAACTCTTAGATTACCGAATTGAATTTATTAAAATAAATGTTCCTGGTTTCGTTGAATGCTTTACATTGTAGGAGAAAGTGCATATTTATCTCTTTATCTCTATCTCTATCTATTTATCTCTTTATCTCTATCTCTCTATATCTCTTTATCTCTCTATATCTCTCTATCTCTATCTCTCTCTATCTCTCTATCTCTATCTCTCTATATCTCTTTGTCTCTATATTTCTATCTCTCTGTCTATCTCTATCTGTCTATCAATTTAATTCGATTCAAAGGGGCTTTATTGGCATGAAAGTTTTACAACAATGATGCCAAAGCATCAAAACACAACTTGTCCAAACATTCGGACAGAACATAACAAATAACAACACAAACACAACACCAAGATTGATTTACATTAATTATATATACAGTATATACATATATACTATATATAGTACAGTATATATATACAGGCTATCTCTGTCTCTGTATCTCTATCTCTCTATTTCTATTTCTCTCTCTCTCTCTCTCTCTCTCTCTCTCTCTCTCTCTCTCTCTCTCTCTCTCTTTCTCTCTGTGTCTCTCCACACTGAAATCCTATTAGCTGCATTTTATACTAAGATGTTCTCCACTTTAACACCAATTATGCAATGTGTTTTTTTTCTCCCTCCATCCAATGGCTTTTAGGTGGTCCTTGGGGAACCATGAAAACTTTGCTCTGCAGATTGCTGACGCGACAAATTTCTACATCACAGAAAAGGTTTGGTTATCTGTTTTGTTTTGTTTTTTGTTTTTTGTTTTTTGCTCAAGGCAGCAGTGTCCAAGGTAAAAAAAAAAATTGTCTCAAGTGCTCACTAACTGCTTTCATCCTGGTAAATCTCCACAGAATCGCAATGACATTAAGAACGGCTCAATCCTGCGCTTGACCACCTCTCCTGTAAGTTAAATGATCATTGTGGATGCACAGGCAGAAAATGTTTTTTTATTATCTGAAGGCATTTTACCTCCTCCCTCTCCCCTCGTCCACTCTAGTACCAGACTGCAGTCGGGCTTCATGAGCGGATCCAGTCGTCCAGCATGGATGCCAAGCTGGAGGCTCTGAAGGACCTGGCCAACGCGTCCCGTGACATCACCTTCGCCCAAGAGTTCATCAACCTGGACGGCATCTCCCTGCTCACACAGATGGTGGAGAGTGGGACTGAGTAAGTCTGTTCATCTCTTTTGCTGCTTTGGATTTCCTCCGTCACTGCTGTGTTTTATCCCTTAACTTCTCGTTCCTCTTTGTGTGATGGGTTTGACTGGGAAAATAGGGAACAGTAGAAGGTTGGTGTAAGATACTGGAGGAGTATCTATCCGATGAGTTTTTAAGAGTATTGCAACTACACAGGTCTGAGGTCAGTGAAAGTCCAGAGGGTCTTTGGAGTTGCACTGTGCATTCTGATTGGTTAAGTTCAAAGCAGCTGAGTTACCTGCCCTCAGTTTAGTAACACTCCTTAAATCACTGTATTGAACTGGATTTGTACTTTTGCATTAGGTTGCGGCTGACTCTTTGCAGATGTCTTTGCTGTGGGAACTGTGCAAACTTTAGGATTTCATAGCAACACTTGATAGACGTGTCAGCATCAGACTACGCTGCACAATTCATTATAGACTGTACTTGAAGTAATCTTGTTTACAATTTTATATTCACTTGGAGACTCAAAGCAGCAAAGCATCTGTTCTCCAGCAGCCACATTACTGATGTAGTTAAGAGTTGATTTGCTCTTGTTTAGATCAAGTAAAAGGTGCTTTGTTGCCATACAACATTTGGTTCCTCCAAACCTTTTCTGTCATCACTTTTAAAGTCAATATAGCCGATCTCACAGTAGGCTTGGCCTGATATTATCGAATATTGTGATATTTCCCGATGCAATATTTTTAACATTATCAAACAGCTGTCTGATTCTTCACCTGAGAGGAACTAGTCTGACTGCATTTTATATTTAAATTTATTACAGTGTTATTTCTCATCTGGCTGGCCCACTTAAGTTTAGATGGAGGGGAACCAGAGACAGAGTAGCTGCACCTCATATTGTCGGCTATTGTTATTATGTTTGCAGTTCTTTCTTTGCAACAAAGTTCTAATTTAAAAGTCCTATTTAATATAATTATGTTATTTAAAAGTGTTGTTTGTGTTGCTGCAAAGGGAAAAGTAAGGACGTGTACAGCATATCAACCTCTCAGTCCTTTATTTAGTCATACTGCTAATCAACATAAAATACAAATAAATAAAACAAAATACTGTGACATAAAAGTAGATAATATCGTCTACTGCGATATTTGGGCAGGACAAATATAATAATAGCTTATCTCACAGCCCAGCTGTTGACTGCTGTTTATCTTATTATGAGCTAGTCACATATATTACTTCAGTTGTCTGACAGCAGAAAATAGATGTTTAAAAAGAAATATAACCTCAAATCACCAAGGTGCCGATTCATATGGGCCTGTTTATTTGGCATTTGTGGAATTTTTACTTTACAAATTACGGATAATAATAATAATCACGAGATTAAGATCAGACGTCCTCTGCAATTACTCCAAATTACTAGAGGTCCCTAGGTAATAGTCTTATCCGAATAGGGCTTTAGTGTGACAATGAGAACATTTGTCTTGTCAGCTAGCGAAAAGAAAGTATTAATGTTTGCTCTACAATCATTTATAGCCAAACGATGCTGTTTATTTCACATTATTTAACTACCATGGTGATGAAGCAAATGGTGCGCAGGGTTGTAGGATAAAAGCACAAGTTGCCCGACCTGTCCGATCACAGTTCTCTCTGTCTCTGTGTAGTATATCTGTATATTTTTGAAGAGGTCAACGTCAGCTTCGGATGAGCCGACAGAGGCTGTCTGCATCCACAGCAAGCCCCATACCTCGTAACACACTCATCAAGGTGTCATCCAAGTGTGAAAAGAGGAGAGAACTGGCTTGTGAAGAGCATGCCCGGGGGCTGCTGTTCGCCTTTGTTGACCGTGATAGTGATATTACACAAAACTAAGATGAGAGCTCTGCACTACTGTTTGACTGTTCAGCAGATCCAAAAGCTCGCTGTGTGAAGGGCCCTGGAGACCGTCTCAACTGAAGGTTAAAGTGAGGACATTTTTCGCTGAGGTGGAGTTTCTCAGCCGTGATGCCAGTGGGAGGTGTGTGTGTATGTGAGTGTGAGTGTGAGTGCAAGGCTCCGGTCAGAGTAAAAACCCAGAGGAAAGTTACAGTAGGAGAGCAAACGCGCGCACGCACACACACACACACACGCGTACACACACACACACACACATGCACAGAAGCAGACATACGGTGCAAACTGGCAGGGAGGGCAACAGCAGCAGCCAGCCGGCCGGGACTCTCTCGTTTTCTGCCTCATGCAACTCTCATTATTCATCCCTTTTACCCTGCGAGAGAAAAGATAGATTGAAGAATTGTTTGCTCGCATGAGGACACAGTCATGTTGTAAACGCACACGTGCAGAAGGTCAAATAGGCTCTTACTGCGGCACGGTAAAAACCCCCAACACTTTTTGTGCTCCTGAGTGCTTCACATGTGCATTAAAGGTCAGATTCCGGTCAGATATTTCATTTCTTCTCCTCAGCAGAAACCACTTAATGAGCTCCTGTTTCAGAGCACAGCAGCAGCAGAAGCGTCTCTAGCATTACGCTCACTTTCACTATTTGATAGGAAATCACTGAGGCCTCGTCTCCTTTTTGCATATAGTTCTGGAGGTGGCAAATATTTGACATTGTTTGATCTCACTGCTCGGAGCCATCACAGTAGCCCTGGTGTTGACTCCTCTCTGCTTCTGCCTCTTTCATTAAATATATTTTTATGTGAATAACCATCACATCTGTTATTCAGCACTGGAGAGTTTAAAAGTGGCCTCTGCATGTGTGTGAGTGAGTGGTTATGCTGCATTTCCATCTGAACAGAAGGAGCTTATGAAACACTGACACGCGGTAAGGTATCGGTGTCTGACACACACAATACACACACACACACTCATTAGTGTGCTGCAAACCAACTTGGTGAACTGTAATTATTCAAGAGGCTCAGTGCTGGAGACTCTCGAGGGCAGAGCTGTGCTGTGATCTAATGCCTCTGCCAGATATGTGCCGTATTCATGTGGAAATCAGTTGGCTGGCATGTGCGCCTGCTGCTGCTGCCCACATGAGCTCCACGAGTCAAAGGCAGACAGCGCCCTCAACTGACTAAAACATGGAACTAGTGTATGAATGTGCTTCAACACAGGGAGGGGTGCAGAATGTGCAGTGCAACTTCAAACAGCTTATTATTAGGTGTTATTACTTTTAGAAAATGATGGGAAGGTAGATTTTAGGGGCATTTTCTTACTTACCTCTGGTGATTTCTAGTCATTCAGACAGTTTTTGTCGTCCATGAGTTATGTGACTCTGAGAGTTCTGCTGCCACCCCAGTACAATGTCATTTTGGTTTGAAAATTCATTGATTTATTTACTTATTTGTTTATTTATTTATTTATTTTTGTGAGTGGGGGGTTTGTGCTCTTTTACTTGGAAAAGGTAAGTTATATCTATCATATCTATCCACGTCCTTGAACACAAAACAAATAAGAAAACAAATAATTTCAATAAGGAAAACAGAAAAAAAATGAAAAAGGCAAATAAACCACACCAAAAAATAGTGGAAGAGTCTCTCTTACCGGCTGTCTAGTGTTTTAATTGGGACTTCTTTTTAGAAAAAGAAATAGTTTTGTAAAAATAGGAGTTTCCAAACACACCCAAACCAAAAAGTGCAGGTGCTGAGTCAAAAATAAGGAAAAAAAAAAACGTCTCACACATCTACAGGGCTCAATATCCACTATTTAATGCACCAAAATAGTTTCTTGTAACACTGCACTTAAAATGTCACTACTTAATTAAATAATCGATATTGGAGGCCTGCAGTTTCACACTAAAGAGTAATCCCTTTATGTGAGCTTTTTCGATGACAATATCAAGCTGAGCTATTTTTTTCTGTTTTGTTAATCCTGTTATTTCTTCATTTGTGTGTAATCTAATTATTGCAGCATTTCATTTATGATGCAATATGTATGACCACGAGGTTACAGCACACACAAGGAGACTAAATAGAGCAGAGGTTTATATAAAAAGATAGGTGTGCCTCCCTAGGGGGGATACAAACTGAACCTTCAGGTGAGGCTCAGTGAATGGAAGTGAAAACATATTACATTTGATATTACATTAGCTTACATAAGGAGATCTCATAGAATAGCCTAAATGTGTGTGATTTGGTGAAGAGGTAAAGATCAGAGATGTGCTACTTTTGTGGAATTTCACTGTTATTTTCCCCTGCATAGTCAAAAACTAATAAATGCCTGAGGACACACCTTTTTATGTATTTGGTGCAGATTCTTGAGTGTCTGTGGGATAAGATAACATAATCATGATCCTATAGGCATCCAGGAATTGAGCGAAACTAAGAAAGTAAAAGCTTTTTCCAAGCTTCGCCTGAGGGGAGACCCACAGTCTGAGACTTTGAAAACCCCTGGAGTGAAGGGCTTTGTTCTCTTTTCGGTACATACCGTACACCTGTCACTCAAGATGTTTGAGGTGTAAAACCTGGAATTTTCTTCCTCTGTTCTCGTTAAATGAAAGTGTCATTTGATCATTTCTGTCCGTCGTCGTCTCTACCCAAGCTTGCTGTGTGACTGTAAGGTTGGCAGCAAAAACTGCTTTTTCAACTGTTTCTGCTTGGCAAGCTTTTAATGTTTAATGAGTATTGGTCACAGGTTGTGCAAGTGTGCACTCAAAGTCAGTGTATGAAAGTTTTTGTTGAATGAAATATTGACATTTTATCTCAGTTTTCTTATGTTTGAATTTATCCGGTAAGATTTCATTTTTATGATGGAGTCTGGTCTCTTCTTTCAGGGAATTAATGAATCACCCGTTTGTGATGTGTGTTGTTCCCTGCTCTGTGCTGGCTGAAACGTTTGGTTGTTTGTTTCCCGACTTTGACAGCAAAGTTTCTCAAATCTTTGCAGGCGCTATCAGAAACTACAGAAGATAATGAAGCCCTGGTAAGCCCCTCCCCTTTCCCCCCCGACTGGGTAACGTCATTGGCTCTGTGCTCTTTCTAACCTGCTGGCCGAGTCTGCATGATTAAGACTCTGGCCCTAGTGCCTTATGGGAAATGATTTATGTACTGTACACGTATAACACAGCCACCGACAGGCTTCCAGTTGAAATCTCTGCATGTGGTTTTGGGCAGCAGACTCAAACAACATCCTAATTCTTCAACACAGGCTGAAAGAAGACCAAGATTTATCTCTACAAACCTAATGACGCTTTTTTAAACCAAAGATTTCTTCAAAATTAAATGTTTAGTATAGCTTAGGGCTGGGCAATGTAGCTATTTTATAGTTTTCGTGATATGAGAATATATATCGTGTTGTCTTTTCTTAGATTTAAAGGCTACATTACAGTAAGGAGATGTTGAACTCACCAGACTGTTCTACTTTTTTTTTAACACTTGTCTTTACCCACTTAGTCATTATCTCCACATTACTGGTGACTATTTATCAAAAATCTCATTGTGTTCATATATCGTATAATAACAGTCATCCCCACAATATTGTCGCAATATTGATATCGAGGCATTTGGGTAAAAAATATAGTGATATTTGAATTTGTCGCCCAGTCCAAGAATATATGAAGTGTTTTTTTGAGGAGATTTCATAATATATAGAGTTATACATATATAATTTATAGTGATCTAGCCTTAAAATGTTGCAATATAATTTTTAAAGCCAAAGGCCCAGCCCTATTACAGCTACATGTATTATTACTTCTATTACAATTAAATCTTGGTTTTCTTTCTGAAACAGTGCTGCACAGGGTGAGGGGATTGTCTGTGAACCAGCTACTTTTCTTACTTTTTCTTCATTATTATAAGCTAATAGCCTCTAGGAACCTCATCCATCCTCCAACAGGGCTTCCTTTACTCTTGTCTGCGTTCAATAATCTATCTACTAATCTCAGTATTCTACGATCTTGTGTAGTATTGTGTAGCAAACTAGAGCTGTGGTTTACTAACATTTCATTTACCTGATATCACTAATCACTTATCACGCAACAACAACTATCCGTGATGCTCTCTGTCGATCCTCCGTCTATGTAGGAAAGCCTCTATCTTCAATTCTGTATGATTTGGGTTTTCTTTGCTGAGTATCTCTATCATGTTCAAACTAACTCTACAGACTAACTGTAAAATTAGTTTTTTTAATTATTAAAGTGCATCAACAGGTTATTGCTCAGTTCTCAATAAGAGTTTAGAGTTTTTGTCTTGGTTTTAGCAAGATAGGTTTGTACAAAACCTGATGAAAAAAAGGTGGGACGCTGAGTAAAACATAAATAGTCGAGAGAGTTGAGGTGGGATGTTTATCTTCACATTACCTTGATGCAATGAAATAGAGCAGTGAAAGCAGGATGGGTGAACAAACAGTTCAGGGCGGTTCTGCAGTCCCACTTTAAAGCAGTAGAGGTCAGCATTGATGAAGCCATAAAACATTTAAAAACATTAAGTTAACTGAACAGTTTTATAACACAGAACAGCAGAAATAACTTTTAACTGTCTGTTCTACTTTGAGTTACATGCAAGTTAAAACTTTCTATTTCAATATGATTCCTGAATTTCTCATCAAGTACTTCCAGCAGTAATGTAACAGCTGTTTAATGTGTTTCCTGCTTTGGCCTCCTGTGACTCTTGCAGAGTGATTTATTTCTCCTGATATTCGTGTAACTGCATGACTTCACTCTATTATGTAGCTTTCTGGTCCTGATTGAAAACCGCACTGTGCTGCCCGGCTCCTGCTGGCCTTCTGACGGCCCCCCGCTGTCTCCTGAAGGCCAGTCTGTCTGCGCTGCATTGCAAACCTCTGTCCCATTTCCCCCTCTCTCCCTGTCTCTGTATTTCTGTTTTTCTCCAGCAAGCCTGGTCGCAGCATTGAACTTCTTTCTCTTGCTCTCCACCACCTCTCTCTCTCTGTCTCTGCTGACCGCTCATTCCTCGTTATGTTCCAAGCCATCTGGGCTTTGCAGCTAAACACTGGTCCAAGCCATCTGCTGGAGAGAAGTTTGCTATGGTGTGTGTTTTTGTTCATGTGTGTTGTCTTGTAGTTTCGGTGACCTGCTGTCCTTCACTCTGACGGCCTTCGTGGAGCTGATGGACCACGGCATCGTCTCCTGGGACACGTTCTCTGTGGCCTTCATCAAGAAGGTCAGCCAAGAAAATGTCTTATTTAACAGGGCAGGGATTTAAGAGGAACTTGCATAAATAATACTGCTGTTATACTGTATGTGCTGGAAAATGTTTGATTTAATAGTTACTTCATGGCTTTTAAGGTCAATATAAGGTTGGAGGTTTCGTATTTTCTGTTGATGCAGTCATGAAACCAACCAGTAACGTTTCTTAAAGTCCTCCTTCAGTCAAAAATGTTTTTGTTCTTGTTCCTGCAGTTGAATGTTCGAGCTTCACTGCGTAGAATAATGTTCGTGCAGAGTTTGACACTAGAAGGATGTTTTCATATTCATTGCTGCAAGTGTAATGTTTGTCTGTGCTCATTGAAAATCTTATTTTAAGAGGCGGAGCTACGAGCATGATTTGTGACATCACAAATGGTTACGGAGTCATTTGTGGTCCAGTAATCAGCAGACACAAGTGTGTTTTGGAAACTCGAAGCCTCCAGTTCACATAGACTGAGAATGAACTTTACAGTGAAGTAGAAGACAGCTGGAAAACTTAAGTTTAGTAAAAGCTGTTAAATAATATAAAGTTGACTTTGCAAACAGCACTTTGTCCTGGAGAACATACATTGACATATTTTAACTAGAAAGTCTAAGCAAAGTTTTACAGTGTAAGTGTTGCTTACTATTCCTCTGCTTGAGATATCTTTTGCATTTACTATATCTTAAGTAAGATTTCATGTTATGTTAAATAATAGTCCACCGCAACTCGATTTCTTTATTCATAGATTGCACCTCAGATTTCAGAGCATGCTACAAGCAGGAGAAGGAGGTGGAGATATCCCTTTTTGACATATAATTAGCTGTAACTGTTCAGAGAAAATGTCACAACACCTAATTAAAATGCAGATTGGCAGTTTTAACTTATAGCTATATTCTCACATGTCAAAAGCAAGTTTTTTTAGCTGCCCTCCATTACCATGTAAAAATGACATCTTATAAATGATTCAGTGTGTTCTGCTCTGTCCCTCCTGCAGATCGCCAGCTATGTGAACAAGTCGGCCATGGACACGGCAGTGCTGCAGCGGTCCCTGGCCATCCTGGAGTCCATGGTGCTCAACAGTCAGGATCTTTACCACAAGGTGGCACAGGAGATCACCATTGGGCAGCTCATCCCGCATCTTCAGGGGTAAAGGGGATCAGTATGAACGTGACTTATGTTCATTGATTTGTTAAACCATAATAAAAGCATTTCAGACCACATGAATAGATGATCATTGTGTAGTTTATAATCATATTTGTGCCATTTTCCAATTCCAGGACGGATCAAGACATTCAGACCTACACTATTGCTGTCATCAATGCTCTCTTCCTCAAAGCACCAGAGGAGAAGAGACAGGTGAGGCTGCAGTGTGCACACACAGCACTTTCACACTGAGCTGTGCATCATTTTCAAGATGCAGTGAGCTTTACACGGTACATTCACATGTGATCACATCAGCATTTTTCTACTGTAACACTGTACTGTGTGTGTATGTTTGTGTCTATGACTTGTCTTGTGTTTATTCTACATCACAGATTAGACTGTAAAGTAGAACAGCTGTGATTCTATCTAAGAGTTCACCCAAAAATAAACTTTCAGTCTGATCACCCTCATGCCAATGGAAAAGTCGGGTGAAGTTTTGTAGTCCACAAAACATTTCTGGAGCTTTACAGCAAAACAGCATTGCAGCATTCTCTGAAACAACTGATGTTGATGGGATATGTTTTAAAACGTAATAAAACAACCTGAAAAAAACATGAAATGGCTCCACACAGCTTGACCAGTTTAATCCAAGTCTCTGGAAACCTCGAAATTCTAACTTAATTAAAAAAAATATGTTATTTTCACCCTTTCGTCACTGTAGCTGCTAAGCTAAAAGCGTTACCATGCACCCTGTCTGACGTGGCTACATTAGCTGCGCATTGAGGTCGTAAAAAATGTCTTTTCGAATCAATTTGCAATTTCTGTAGTTACACCTGACCTGTAGCCGTTTTATGTCATTTTTCAGTCGTTTTTGTCCCTTTTTAAAACAAGTCCCCATCTACTTCATTTGTTTAGCAGAATGCGACAACGCTGTTTTGCTTTGAAACTCCAGAAATGTTTTGTGGACTAATCTTCACTCAACTCAATTGGCATTGGGTTGAGTAAATCATGACTGAATTAAAATTTTTGGGTGAACTTTTCTTTTAAGCGAGTATAAAATCACAACCAAGCTCCTTTTTTCCCCACTCATCTTTCTCTCCACTCCTTAGTGCAGAAAGTGACGTCATGTGCTCGACCATGCTCTCATTTCTCCTCACTCTCTCTCTCTCTCTCTCTCTCTCGCTCTCTCTCTCTCTCGCTCTATCACCTATGTCACGCTCTGCCCTGAAGCTAATCACATGATCTCTCATATCAGCACCATAGGGTCCAGCGATGTGCTGTGACATTAATAATGAATGATGTTAACCCACAGCTTTTCTCCTATGCAGCATACAAAGTTGAAGACACGCTATGCAGGAATAAGCTTCACGGCACCACGGCATACAGATTGTAGCACACCCAGATGTTGCAGTGCTTCTTTTGCTGAGGCTCGAATCAGAATCATGTGGCTGGTTGACAGAAATGTAAAGCAGCTTTCTCGGGTTGTTTTAGGTGATAAGTGAACAATAGCTTCTTGTAATATAAGTTTATAGCAGATTTCTGCAGGGAGCCAGTCTTTTATAATTATGGGGACAGCACCTGTTCCCCATACACAGATCAATCACAGGGGACACATTTTAAATAGGCAGTGGACTAATGACACTTTTGGTTCTCAGGTTGTGCTGTGTGTGCCTTAATGCCCAGATGGCAGTGTGTGTTTTACGTGTGTGTGAAAGAGAGAGTGTGTTAAGGACTCAACCATCAGTAAAGCTTTTATTACGAGTCTCTCACCATTCTGCTGACTCCGTAACCCCCACCCCCCCACAAGCTGCACCGCTGACAGAAACTGAATTTTTTTAACCTCTTCTCAGACTCCTCTTTTTTTCTTTTTCCTACATTCACTCACTCACGCTCTCTGTCTCTGTGTCTCTGACTTTGTTTCCTCACTGCACACGATATTGTAGTTTGATGAGCACATTGTGGACATCCTTAATTGTCCCCTGACAGTAAGTGCACCCTTGATTAGCACACTTTGTAGTTTGCACTGTAGAAGGCATCAGTTAGTGCATTTAGTATCCCTCTTTTAAGATTACGTTCCTTTTTTTGGGATGGCTTCCTTATTTTTTTTCACGGCCTGCCGCTGCTTTTTTTGCAGTGTGCCGTGGCAGTTTTTCTTTATTTTCCCTGCATTCATTCCTCATTGTAACATAGAAAGCCCTAAAAAATTTATTTATTTTGTTGGAATCTTGTGGTATCTAATCTTTATATGTCTCACTCTCTCTTTCTGCTTCTCTCTGTCTATTTCTCCCTCCTTTTCTTTCCCCCCTACAGGAGATGGCTCATATTCTTGCCCAGAAACAGCTGCGCTCCATCATTCTCAGCGTAAGTCTTATCATGCCCTTCTCCTCCTTCTATCTCCGTCTCTGTTTGGGGTTATAGCTCTGCACCAGTGTGTGATATCACAAAGGAATATGACATCTGCCACCTCTGCCGCTGATTATCAACCATACTCACTTTATCACACCTGTTCCCCTTTTCTCTCTTTCATCCTCTCCCTTGCGTTAAATCTGATTCCTCCCTCTCCTGTTCCCACATCTGAGTTATTCTTTTTAATCCTCCTTATTCGCTCCAAAATCCTCTTATTCTTCTTTGTTATCTTCTACCATCTTCCTCCAAAATCCATGTCTCATCCTAAAACCCGTCCCTTCTTTTCACCCTTCTTTGCACACTTAACACCTCCACCACATCCTCTGACTTACGTTTGTCCTCCACACTGCGTAGAATGTGATCCGCAGCCCCACGCCCATAAACGACGAGATGGCCCACCAGCTGTACGTGCTGCAGGTGCTCACCTTCAACCTGCTTGAGGACCGCATGATGACCAAGATGGATCCCCAGGACCAGGTGGGGGTGACGGACTGTGAACAATGGGTGACAAATGGAGGGACGGAGGGATGGTTGAAGGGATAGACAAATGGCTAGATGCCAAAAAGAGAAAGCAGGGGACGTCATTAACACAGATTTGGTGGAGTCACAAGAGGAAGTGGGTGGAATCAGCTTAGTTCTGCCCGAGTCGGTTATTCAGAGAGCAAAGGAAACGTATAATACATGCAGTAAATACACCAACATAGAGGGAAACAAGAACAGCAAGACTGATTGTGATTGTTTTCTCTGTATAACTTATCTGAAAGAATAAGTATTCAGTGAAATGCTCTATTGCAAGTACAAGCTGATTTCTTCAAATAGCACTTTATTGCAGACACGTCTTGCAAGAATTTATGCAGAAAGCAGTCTGGATCTACTAATTAGCAATCAATCATACAACAAAATGAAGTAACATGATGTATAACGACTTAAAGGATAAGGCTGCTGATAATTTATATGTCTAACGGCAACAAATCCCATAAACCAAAACTGAGAGTACTTTAGTCTGTCCATCGATCAATACTTTTCGACTTCCCCAGCCTCTGATCTGTTGCGCTCAGCCCAGCACTCATTCGTTCCTACTCAAGACATTAAACTTTAAAATGGGTCACAAATATCCGCGCTTTCATTATTTAGAAAACTCTGAGTAATTTCTGAAAACAGCTGGACATTATAGTTTATAGCAAATGTTACTCAAACAGGAGGAAATAGGTTTTTTTTGGCGGGGGCGACTATTTTGAGCTAGACACTTGCATGTGGGACTGACTCCAAAATACGACAGTGACCATATTCATCATAATGAAGACACGTCCCATACTGCAACTGTGTGGCTTTTGGACAACAGTAGAGCTCTATGGCACAGAGGAATGAGATACGCAGCCGCAACTTGTTTGTAGGATTAATTCTGACGGTAAGAGAAATATTACCACACTTGAGACATTAGCAAGTCAGAATAGTAAGCAGTCAAAACATGGTCGTCTAACTGTAGCTGACATTGCAAGGAATCCTCCACCAGGACAGTCGAGCATGATCCAGCTGCCAGGAAGACACAATCATTAATCTTTTATTCAGCAACAGTTTGGCCCCGATCCGGCCAGGTTTCTAAAAAACAGTTATTTTAAGTTGGCCAAGTAATGAAAACAGTGGAGACACATGGCTGTCGGCCAGGTTGCCTTGGGCACCGCAAGACAGCAGAGATGAAGCTGAAGCATTTGTTAAATTATAAAATGGTGAATGGAAGAAAAGACAGATGGATTTATGAGCAGCACTTTAATATTCTTCTCTGCGTGTGCAGGCTCAGAGGGACATCATCTTTGAGCTGCGGAGAATTGCCTTCGACATGGAGATGGAGCCTAACAACAGCGGCAGCATCGAGAAACGCAAGTCCATGTACACCCGCGACTACAAGAAGCTCGGCTTTATTGTAAGTTTGGCTCGTGTTCCACTGGGTCTCATGAATACACTTGTTCTCAGATCTACCACACGTACACGTACACGTACACGTACACACACTCACACACACACACACACACACACACACACACACACACACACACACACACACACACACACACACAGGACTGAAGATCAGAAAGGAAAACAGCAGCCAGTCTACACAGGATGGCTGTTAATTGGACATGATTGTCCTTCACTTCAAAATCTGCAGATTAAAGCTTGTGTGTATCTGTCTCTGTACCCAGAGAAACAGGGTTTGGAGAGTGGTGGAAGATGTATTCAGATCATTTACATAGACATAGACAAAAATGTTGTGTTAGTACTTTTACTTAGGCTGCCAGCAGCGGTTCAGTTTTATCAGCACAATATAATTAAAGTATAAGGCATAAAAGCACTCGTTTTGCAGGAAAATACTGATGCATCAGTGTATAAGGAGCGTTTTACTAGCTGCTCGAGGTGGAGCTCGTTTTCACTGCTTTATGTCCTGTTCGATATTTTAGTTCAGTGGTTCCCAACCTGTGGGTCACACACCCTCCAAGGGGTCAGATAGAAGATAGAAGATAAATCCGAGGATTCGTGAGATGATTCATGTGGTTGGAAACAACGAAAATTCTGCTCCAGACATCTGTTTGTTTTTCTCCCTTTTTTTTGTGAAACACTGAACATTTCACTCGTTAAGCCACAATTAGCTTTTAGTTTTTTTTATCTCTTTGGTGCGACTGATAACAACTCATGGATTTGTGAAGAAGAGCGCCAGGCTTTGAAGCCAATTTTTGTAGAGGCTAAACCATGTAATTGCAACGTCACGTGATGCTCTGGAGCCCAAAAAGATTTTTTCCCATAAGCTTACATTGTGAAAGAAATGGCTGTAAATCCCTAAATTCTACACACAGGACATTTAATATATGATCAGTATAATTTATTTTACTCACCAATATTTTGTTAAGACATTTTGGGGTATTTCCATGCCTTTATTTTGACAGAGTATGGTAAAGTAGCAGCGAGGACATGAGGGGAGAGGGGGATGACATGCACAAAAAGGTCGCCAGCTAAAGTTGAACTGGCGTCATGTAGTTATTTGGCACCATTCGGTTACCAAGGCGCCCCGTTGTGTGCAAAATTTTCACCTGAAATGGAATTGGATGTACTTTTGAACTTTGAAGTGTGTTTTTCTCTGTTCCCTCTCACTGATCATGTAATACAATTATTCCTCCTCAGGCATTTTCCCTCACTCACATTCTCCCTGAAATGTCTACTACTTTTCTTTCTCATTCTCTGGTCTTCCTACCTTGAAGCAGGCATGCTTTAATAAACTGTAAATGTGAGTCTGTGTGTGTGCGCGCGACTTTGTGTTGTACGCAGTGGTCTAACTATAGCATAAGAACTTGAACTAAACCCACTGTGGCTCGGTGTAAGCCCAGAGCTGTTTCGGGGCTCTTCCCATCCACACTCCCACTGCAGTGTGCTCGGCAAAGATAAGGACAATTGGACTGCCTTGTCTCCACTGGTGTGGAGAAAACCCACCCTAAAATCCTTAGTCTGCTTTCCATGCTAGACAGCTTTGCAGACTCACACACACACAGACACACAAACATGCTGCACAGACACAAGTCATAATACTCCAGATAGGCCTTATCACTGCTGAGATAATTTGTGTGCCGTCAGGTTCTTTAAGAAGGGATTGTTGCACATGCTGGAATATTTCTAGCTTGTCCATATGAGGGTATTTTTTTAAGATATGCATGTGCCTGGGTGTCTGTTTCTGTTTTAAGCCTATAAGTCTGCTGCTTCCTGTCAGGCAGAATTACAAAAACTGATGAGCCAGATCTCAGTGTCCTCCATTCCTCTTTCATCCTCTGCTTTCCTTCCTCCTCTTCCTGTCGCTTTCCTCCTTCAACATCCTGTCTCACCTCTTAAACTAAGATGAGCCTCGGAGTGATGCGTTTGCATGTCTATCTGTGGATTTAATCATCAGTTGACTGAATTCTCAGCAGTATCTCGGAGGAATTAAGTATGATAGACTTTGACAGCGCAGGCAGCATCTATTTGCATATCTCATACAATATTTAGATGTTATAGGATGCGGTTGTGTGTGGGCTGGTGGAGCGGGCTTGTCATTGCAAAGTTTTGGGTTTTTGTTCATGGAATTTTGGGTATTGGTCCAAACTCAAAAATGTGTGTATACTTGAATTGGCCGTTTTGTAAACCATCATGCAAGTTTGTAAACTGTTTTACTGCTGAACTTTTTGTCCATCAGCAGTTTATTTATTATTCATTTCAGGACACTCTGAAAATCAAATTGCAAAGACTTGGAAAAAGAGCACAGCCTGTTGCCTGAACTGGTGTTAAAGCATCAATGCAGTTTACTTTCGATGATTCAATTATTTATTTATTGTTGGTGCCCACGATGTAGAGAACCTAATCCAGGGCAGTTTGTCTAAAAAACCTATAGAGTTATCAACCTACTACACAATACTATACACACTTTATTGTAAGTTAATACATCTACAGGTTGTAAAGTGAGTCGATGAGTCTCCATGCTCAGCTTGATAACATTAAATATCCCAAAGAACCTCTATAGTCTAATTTAGCCACTTGTAAGCAACTGCTAGCTTCAAAATTCAAGAGTGGGGTCTTTTCTGACGTGTTTTATATCATAGAACAAAAGCTTTTCTGCAATGTGTGTTGTTGTTGTTGCTCAGAGGTTGGGTGAGGAAAGAAAAGACCTGTAAATCCGATGTTCTGTTTGTTCTTTGCTCATGAGTTTTACCAACAAAAAAAGAAAATCTCTGAATCCTGTGTTAACCACAGACCATACTTCAGACATCAAACAAAAACCTTATCCAAAAACCCATTGACTCTCGAGACGAGGGAACTGAAAGTGCAAAAATGTCAACTTAGTCTATTTGTGTTTTTGACTTTGCCTCACAGGTTTCAAGTGGGCGGGGGTTAAGTAGGAAGTAGCCATTCTGGGGACCTTATTTTCCTCTGAGAAACAGCTTGTTTTTATTCAATTATGGAAAAAATAAATATTTCTGAGTTTGTATTATTACCTCATTAACATTGTAAATATTAAAATTCTTAGTTTGAATTTCCTCTCCAAAAACTACATGGTGCCCCTTTTAATGTTGTAGGCTTTAAAAAGGTAACCACTAAGCAATGTATCGACAATGTAAGTCAATATTGCTACTTTGTACTTCATACTCATACTTAATGGGCAACTAGCAGCTTTACATGTTGTGCTTGAACCCAGAATTGTTCCCCCAACAGCAGGAAACTGTTTGTTCTGTGTAACTCCCAGTGTGATGGCCTGGCTGCTGTTTTGTGCTGGGCAAAAGAACACATTCACTGGAATTAAATCAAGGGAAAAAGGGTTAAAAAGAGATTTTGTGTTGTGTTTTTAAGTCCATGTGTCACCCTCCGCCTCCTCTGTCTCTCAGAACCATGTGAATCCAGCTGTGGACTTCACCCAGATTCCTCCCGGCATGTTGGCCCTGGATAACATGTTGTATTTTGCCAGGCACCACCAGGACGCCTACATCAGGGTAAGCATGAACGTACACTTTCATATGCAGCTAGACCCCATACAGAGACACTCAAACACACTCACTCACTCCTCGGAGATATCTGTGGTGTTATGTTTCTCATCGTCACCTTCGCTTCCTACCAAACCGTCTTCCCTCCAGCTCATTCACTTGTTTGTCGTTTCTGGCTCTTTCCCAAATTTCCTTTCAGCTAAAACTGCATTTCGTGAAGTTTCTCTGCCCAGACAATAGAAATGATTCCATTTCTTTCAGTGCCAGTCTCTGAGCAACCGTGTAATGACTTTAAGCATTTTGTCTTATTCACATGACAGTCGACACAATTTTATCCTCCTGGATAATAGACTCCTGCTGTAGATATAGTATAACTGCAGTGAATGTCTGTAATGGGATCTGGTTCGGTGATTAGTGTATCAGGTCTGTTTGAAGTCAACCATTTTATGGCAGCTGTCCAGCACTATTGTAATCAGAAATGTGTATTTAAAATCAGCTGCCTGCTCCTGCAAATCTGTGTGTATAATAATGTTAATGAGTAATTCTCACAGCGTCTGGACCTTAAACAGCGAGAAAAGAGATGTCTGAACTGTGCAGACTCAGCCTTTATCAGTCGACCAGAGGGAGAAAACACAGCCTCCAATTTCCCAAATTAAACTGTCACCAGCTGAAATGATTGGGACCTTGATGGCCTCATTTATGGCGCACTGCCACCATCCACATAATCAGAGTGATCTTTTTTTTTTCTATTTCTTTTTCATTTATGTTTTTTGGCTTCCGAGCAGATAGTTGAGAGCAAGTCTGCTAAGTGGGGCCCGTGGTCTAGAGTTGCCCGCCAGATTACTTTAAAAAAATTATAATAATTCTTATGCTGGTATTTTATTTGCAAGATAAAAGTTCTCTCTAAAAATATAGGATCCCTAATTATTAGTGACACTTTCTACAGGAAGTCGCTCCATTAAGGCAACTTGGGATCCTTGGGCTACATTCAGACTGCAGACAAATCAGATTTGTTTCTTATATGAGATCTGTCTCTCAAAAAACACTGAAACCCAATATGAGCGAGCAAAATGTCTGGACTGTGATGCATCTGTAGAACTCTGATTTGAATCACATTTCAAACATTGGTTTTCAGATCTGTTTTGCAAAAATTGCATTTCATGTAGTTTTGTGCTGTCAAGACTCCTTAAAATCAATCCGGACACAATCTGGATATGCCAAAAATGGATTTGGGCTTTCAGGCTGAACACACCCAGGGACTAATTTGCATTGTAACTCTACAAAACATTACAAATTGTATTTGCTTTTAACCTGAGGCCGACCTTTAAAGATACACTATGTAGTTTTGAGGAAGGAATTTTAATCAGAAGAGAAAGATCTTCATTATTTTTTATGCCTAGACAAACTAAATAAACAAACTCTTTGTTTTCATGACTGAATAAACAGAATAAACAAACTGTCCTTAAAGGACGAAAACAGCACAATAAAATATCACATAAAGACTTGTTGCATAGTCTTTAATCTGCGTCTGGATCCAGATCTGTGTGTTATTGTCAATCTTACCCAAATTCCAGAAATATTAGGGCTTTGAATAAGAATATTCTGACCAAAATGTCAGACTTATAACCACTGATCGATGAGGAGATATAGCCCTGATTTGATTGTGTATGTTTTAGATCGTCCTGGAGAACAGTAGTCGAGAAGACAAGCACGAGTGTCCGTTCGGCCGCAGCAGCATTGAGCTGACCAAGATGCTCTGTGAGATTCTCAAAGTTGGCGAGCTTCGTAAGTCTACATCAGCACACACACACGCAACCACACACGCACACACACACACACACACACACACACGCACATACACACTGGACTCCAGTGTATGTTGTTGATAGTTCTTCTTCATCCCATTTCACTTTGCTCACAATATCTTGAGCTTAGGAAAAGTAGCTCAGGGACCGCTTTACCCACTAGATGCATATACTTACTGTATGTGCACACAAATACAAACATCCACACACACAGTACACACACCATCCCTGTTAAGATGAAAGCAGCCATTATGTTCAGTAATTGTGCTGCTGGGAGTTCATTATTTAGTAATGCACCTCGCCCCCATTGAGCCCCTTTCAGCCTAATATACCGCCTATGGGAGGCACACTGCGCAGAGAAAGAGATGCTGTGCCCACGTCCACTCCAAATTGATGTGCCCTTTTCATTTGTCTTTACTTGTTTAAATGGGCAAGTTGGTCTCCGTTCCGCTCCAGACTGACCCCTGCTGCTCCCTGTAGGGAGGGAGATGGCATTCTTAGCTCAGTTTTAAACTGATGTGCCCTTTTCATGTGTCTGTTTTTCATGGACGATTTAGACTTGGCTGCATTGCAGAGTTCTTTTTTTGAAAATTGCGGCAAGGACATTAGACTTTAATCCATGAAAGAATAGTGTCCACTCCTTTTTAAAAATACTACATCATTCATCCAGATTCTCTCATTTGTCCTCAACACTGCTGATAAAGGTGACAGGCTAGGTTTCAATACAAGATAAGAAGGAGCAGAAATACTGATTTAACATTTCTAAGCATATTGTAATTTTCACGTCCCCTTTTTCTTATATGCTCTTATCTCTGCTAGACTCTGCTCTAATGCAAAATGTCTCCACCTTCCTCCCTGTCATCATCAAATTCTGAGCACATAGGCAAATGGATTTATATATTTTATTTTAACCAGAAAGATGCTGTCTACACTATTACACAAATGTAGCTCTCTGACAGGCGTGACTTAACCTGGAGAGACGGGGTGGCTGAATATGTTTGAATCTAGCTGAGGGGACAGGTGAGCAGGACAGGTCACGTCTCCTGCGGTGCTGTGTGACATGAGAACACACATACTGAGCTCTCAGTTTTTCCTCACTTCAGTGATCTGGTGGTTCTGTCTTCCTAATTCTGTGTGCCTGTGTGCATCTTCTTGTGCCTGTGATGTTGTTTTTCTGTGCTGTTGGTCTCAGGGCTTTATTTTCACTCTGAGTGTCTCATTAGTTTTCATCCAAATGTGCACCACTGCACATGCCCTTTTGATCTTCTCTCTTAGCTGACTGAAATTGCTCCCCTTTAGTCTCTCTTAGAAATATTTCTTTGACCTCGTGCATATCAAAATGCAGATTAAGCCACCAGACTTGTCCCCAAATAGGGGAACATCTTTATCTCTAAGGCCTCTCTAAGCATGTAGTTGAAGGCTTATGCAATAAAGCTAAAATCCCTAGGATGAATGCCGGGCCAGCATAATGAATAAGACTTTGTTTTTGTGGGACTTTCTTGTTCAAATAAATAGAGCTGGGCTGAGTGCAGGACTTCACATAACTAACTGAACAGAGTACGCAACCAGACGTACAAATTCTGCTCCAGCATATTGTGATCCTCCTGGTTTCTAGTGATATAAATCTCAAGTTTCATTACAACACGATATTTGTTGGTATCACAAAGTCTGCTATGACACGATTTCCATTTGATTCGATTCAGGATCTGGCAATCGATATTAGACTTTATCATATATGCCTATTTAACACAATCAGTTACAGAAGACACTGATGATTCAGTTGCCAGGCTCTTTGTGCTTCCTGACTATTTTATCTCGTAATGGCATTGTTGACATATGGCATGGGCTTCATCTGTTGACTGTCTTTTCTCTGAAATCAAAAATATTTCCACACTCCTGATTTATTCCTGAAAGTCTAGTAAATATCTTCATCGTCTTTTTCTCTGCCGCCTGCTCACCTGACAAGGTGACAACAGCTTCAAAGTCATTTTGACTTGTAATGGGGTGAATGGTGTCTCCGCCCCCCATCACTTGTTTCTGCACTATATAACTTCAGGAGAGGGTAGGATCACAGCGTTATATACATGTTTACTTCATAACATTGTTATGATGTTTTAAGTTTTGTTTGTAGTTAGCACATGCATTACGTTGGCGACCTGGGATTTGTATTTACGACAGTGGAAACTGTGGGGGGCACCAAAACGCACAAAATGCCATTTTTCTACATAATGTTGCTTTAAAGATGATGACATGGATCGATTTTTTTCGATTTTGCATCAATGTTATTTGATCGCCGATGATTTAATCAATATGTCGATCGAAATTGTTGGATCGTTATTCATGATAAACGTTTTCATTTATGACACTGAAATTTCCCTGCAAGCCTGAACACCTCAGTTGAATCCTGGCAGTGACCTTGACTCATAGATCAGGGACTTTTTATTCCCTTTGGCTATATTTTGTCCTCTTTACTGAGGCTGTTAGTCCGAGAGACTGAACCTACCATTAATATTTATGATGTGGTACAGTGTGTTTATCTGTGTGTGTGCGTGTGTGTAAAATACGGGGACAGATATAAATTGCTAAGGGGAATCTGTAACCTGCGAGAATGACCTATCTGTATGATATACTGTCTGCTGCCATGATAACAACATATACATCTACATTACAGGATTCCTATATACACAAGTAGGTCATCTCTGGGCACATGGTTAAAAATTATATACATAAGTCATAAAATAAAACAACTCCCTTGCAGAAAGTCACAGGGGACAGGAGAGGAACAGACAGCATTCTGATATATTTATATTTATTGCGTCCCACATCCTAATGTTCCCATCCATCTTTGTCACAACACCAGTAAATATTTGCACAGACTGGCGCCCACAGAGCATTATATGCATCCTATCCTTATGGGAGGAAGCCAACGTGTCCCAGAGTAGTCATAAGCCGCACTGCATCTTCTCTCGTCGACAGCTAAGTGCATTTTCATACACGCCCCATTAGCCCTGCGTACATTAACATGCGCTAATGAATGAACGTATGAGCAGGGTGAATGTAACATGGGCCAGCCAGGTGTTGTAAATGCTTAGTGGGTAACGGCTGATCATTAGAAAAAGTGTGTGTGTGTGAGTGTGAGTGTGAGTGTGTGTGTGTGATGTCGGGGCATGAGCGTGCGTTTTCCCGCAGGAAAGCAGGAAGAGGAATGAGTCTCAGCTCCACACAGACCGTCATCATTCAGCTGACCTTTCAGCAGAGAAACAATGAAATGTCTGACACTAATGAGGATGTTGGAGGGTGTGTCTGTGTAACGTTTTATCAGTTTTGATGGTGTGGTATTTGAGTCAGGATAATATTTGAAATTATTAGCATTAGCATTATTTCACCAATAACTTCAAGTGTAACAGTGACATTTTGAGCCTGTTTTTTTTTTTTCATTCAACGTATGCAGCACCTTATAATCTAATAATATTTTACCAGACCGGCAGGTCTTCAGGCTGTTGTCACTCATAGTCCAGGTGGAAATATTTCAACATTTCAGCCATGAAATTCTGTCCAGATATCCATTGTTCCCAGACAATGTAATCCAACCACTTTGATGTTCTACTTTTCCTTTAGCACCAGCATGAGTGATATCTGTGAATTTTCGACAGCCATAGGCTTTTTCTACAGCAGCCATTTTGACTTGTTGTCAAAGAAAAGCACAGGTGTTACTAATCAGATTACTGGCTTCCAGCACAACACAGAAGTTACACAGAGCCCTTTAACCCTGAGAAGTCCATGTTGTTTCCACATTACGACTTTAAAGCTCATAAACACACTCTGGAGTTGGCAGAATACCCTCCCAACTCTGGAAACGTGAACATCCGAGGAGCATGTGAATGCAATTAGCATTTACCTCAAATGCACCCTACAGAGCTGCTAGCACATCTGTAGATTCTTAGTCTAGTCTTGAATCATTCCAGCTGCAACCGCTTCCAATGCAAAGTGTGTGAGAGCTACTGAAGATAATAAAGCTGTCAAGGTACACTTTGAATGCGCAGAGCAAAACTGTCACTCAAAGCTGCCGGTGGAAACTTCATTAAAGCAAACCAGAACACAGGTACTTTATAATTCTCCATCAAAAACTCATGGTTGTCTTTCAGTTTCTATAAAAGCAGTCCAAACCCCTGGTGCAGAAAAAAAATAGCATTTTAGCGTCTTTTTTTTTTCCACTCTCCCCGTTTCTGCTCTGCGTCTCTTTATGGATGAAGGCAGAAGAAAGAGACAGCGGATTAATGGTGACGGCGGTGACGTCTTAGTGGCTCATTTGCTCTCTCTGTCTGTGTGAGACGTCAGTGCGGCACTGACAGAGGCCAGACACACTCTTCTTGTTTTCTCACGGGGATGAAACACGGAGGGATTCTGGATTTGCTGGTGGCTGTTGAAAGTTGCCTTTCTTCCCCGCTCGCCTCTTGAAGTTCTCTTTTCGAGCTTACTTTTTTGTCACCCTTCATTCCTTTCAGTTTCCCTTTTCTGTGGGTCTAAAGAACATCTGTCCCTCAGACTTGTAATCCTTTCTCATGCTTTCATGCTCCGATTTCCTCTTTTTCGACCCCATGAATTTGACGAAAATGACACCAATATACTTGCAAGTAGCTTCTTAGCATTTTAAAAATAAATAAAAGGGATTCCACTCCATCTCGGTGCTCTTTCAGGTCAACAGATTTTCTTCCATTCCACTTTTCCATTTAACACTACCGTCATTTTTTTAAACGATTTCCCTCTCAGTTGTTGTTCAGATATTTTATTTTTTATGCAGATGTGGTCTGGAGAAACGAGGCGGTGGAGCTTGTTTGCTTGAATTAGCTGTCAATGCTGCTAGATTCTACATAACTCACTATACCGGTGTCACTCTCTCACCTACTTCCATTATTTCTCACCCTTTCTCTCTCTCTCTCGCACTCCTGCATTTGCCATTGCCCTGCTTCAGATCCTAAAAGATTAATTGTCCCACCATGTTTCTGCTGCAACACGGGGCTTAATGGAATCTGCGACGTTGAGGCGCCAAGCCATGACTTTTCAGACTCTCCTGTTTAAGCTGGCCCATGGAATATTTATGAAGTTATTTAGAAAAGGGCCAGGCATGGTGAGTAATGGCCCTGCTTGGTGATTCACGGTGTGGCATCTCGATGCTGAGATGGAGAGCCGGGTGGTGAGCCGTGGCAGGTCTGGGCAAAGACACACACACACATGCTAACAGACACATTAAATTCAAAAAGAGACCAGACACACACACACACACACACACACACAAAGGCAGGTCTGGGCCGGCTCCAGACTGACAGTCACATGATGTCCTCATATTTGTAGCTGTGTCTTCCATCATGGAGCCATCAGCTGAGGTCAGAACAAAAGGCCACGTTCAGCACCATAGACAGCTCCATTGTACATCTTGGCTCATGAGTGTAGTACACAATACGTCATGTGGAATATCTGTATTGATTTTCTATTTAGGTGTACAGTATTTATTGATTTTCTTTTTTTAAAGATTGTCTGTCCTCAGGGACAGTAATAAGGTTTATATCTTCCATTTTAGTTGCTTAGTTATGAGCTTTAAATCAGAAAAATATGAGACACATCATCAGAGCTCAGGATGAAGCATTGTTTTGAAGCTTAATTTAAAGGTGAATTCCAGTATTATTTTTTTTTCAAACTTGGGCTCCTTGTACGGAGATTTTGGTGTGTAAATGACTAAGTTTTCCTGCAGTTCCCATTACAGTACCTGCCATTACAAGAAAATTAAGTTCAGTCTGTGCACCAAGAACACTTCAATAATCCTGTATGAAGTGAGCCTACAACCCATGTTAGGTCAAGAACACTGGTCAAGATCATGCCACCAGGGTGGCTAGAGTTTGTGTGTATGCAGTATGTCCAAACACGGCAGGTGATCCAGAGTCATCCAAACTCATTAACTGGACAACTCCCACTGTAATAACATTCCTGAGTCACCCGCTGTGCTCCAATAAAAACAACTAACAAACCACTCACACATGCACACACACACCTGAGACATGTCCCTGTGTGAGATTGAGATACTGTGGTGTGTTTGAACACACACTCACAGTCATGGTCAGTTTGAAATGCCATGTCTGGGCATGCAGTCGTACATTGAAGAGGGGCTGAAGAGTAAATAGCAGCCGAAGAATGTAATATCACAGATTCTTGGACAGTATAGTGAGTTTTAAAAACAAATATTTTTTTCATCAGTCTGTCTGAAAAGCTGCATGTGATTGCAGGGCTTCTATACACTTCTTTTTTATAACATTAAAATCTACTACTTAATTTGCAAGCTATTCTTTTTCATTAAGTATTGTTTTGATTTTAAGATGCAACAATATATTTTAGCATTTTCCATATACAAATTACAAATATTATAAATTATAAATTATAAATTACTAGCACATACTGCAACCATGCACTTTAAACTGTAATTGTAATTGAAGGTATTTATTACCAATAATGACTTAATTTTCTAATTTTTGTTCAGCTCAAGTCCTCTAATTAAGTAGATCTTTTTGCAGAAGTGCTCTTAACGTGCAATTAAATAAACATAACTTTCTGAAAACTTGACATGTTTACGCATGTAAATTACAGTGTTAATTCACAGCTATTTTAGATTTAATCTTAGTCATAACATTAAGACGGAAATGCTTCTTAGTTGTAGTCACATTTTAGTCGTCTTGATCCTTCAGAGTTTGTCCGGTCGTGGTCGACGTGAACTCAAAACGTTTAATTCCAATTTTAGTTGACGGAACATTGTTACATTTTAATAAACTATTATTTCAAATGTTTTCTGCCTTAAAACTAATTCAATGAAGCTTTTAAACCTCTGCATTGTCTGCAGCTCTGTACTAAAAGACACCTTGAAGAACTTCACATGGACTCGAGGACATGCATGTAGTTCTGCATAATAACTTGCATCTAAAAACGTCCACCTTTCCAGCCTATAGGGGCTTAGTGTTTCAAACTCAATAGACTTTAAGTATGACTTTAATAGGATTAGTTACATTTCTGACCCACTGAGAGAAGTTCTGCTCACATACTGACAAGTCATTACATTATCCAGTAATTATTATACATTAGCATTTGCTCAGGGCAAAATATGATTTTGCCTCATATATGAGTTTGCCTCGTAAATGTCAGTGTTAATTTTCCAAATTTGTTTTCAAATGGAATTCTTAAAGAGTTTTATGAAACATGAGGGAAGGCGAGGCTGAATTATAGCACATGAAATGTACCTTTCATGACGTTTGTGTCCTTCCTTTTTAATCATTTTCACTGAGCTCCCTCTGTAAGCAATTCCTCCCACTAATGAAGTTTCACTGAAATGAGAATTAATGTCCAAGATCAAACATTAGTATGCTAACATTAGTGTTAGCTGAACATCAGCCTTGAAACCGATCCCATTTGAAATGACTTGTTAAGTCTCAAGGTTTTAGCTGCTAATTCCTCCCGTAAGTCTTCATCCATGAATCATGAACGAAGTGGATGTTGGCAGGAGGAGGAAAGGCCAAGCCTAGAATCCCTCAAGTCATGACATGAGGATCTATTCGCAGTCAGCAGTCACTTCACACGGTTGTCAGTTGCAGCTGCGTTAAAGGGGGAGCGTTCTTCAGGGTTTTCTGCCTCACAGCCTCGGGCATACACCAGCAAAAGGTTTTTAAATTGGAGTGCACAAACAACAACAAACTTGACAGATTGGTGCTCAAGAATCCCAAGTTTCGAGCATCCTTGGAGTTTTTCAGACACGCCTGTCCCCTGTCAGCTCTCAGCAGCCCTTGGTGGACTTGAGGCAGTGTGCTGGATGAAACACGACCCAGCCGATGACAGTGCTGCCACTCTCTTTTTTTACTTGCATGTTTTCTTCGAGGAGCTCCCGGGATGTAATTTAGCATCAAACTCTCACCAACCCGTCACCCTTACTTACACCCTCAAACTTTATTTTTTTTAGAAACTATACACTGTGTTCTCAACAAACTGAAGCTGTTTTCCCGAAAGGCCCCTTACTAGCAGACCTTGTCAAAGGTGAAATCCAACGAGACTCAAGGCTTTCACTACGTGATGTGCACACACAAAAACACATTAACAGTGCAGCTGATTAAAGCGTTGAAGAAAATTCCTGGTAAGACTTTAGATTAAGGTTTACATAATAACCATGAACTCATTACTTACTAGCATGCATGTTAGTGGCATATGGAGTCTTTATTATTTATTATAATGCAATTAGTAATGCCTTTATCTGCATGACCATATTCTACAACAGCCAGGGAATAAGAGTTTTCCCTCAATAACCCTTTATATTAAGTAAGTAAGTTGTTGCACATAAAAATACAATCTTAATATGCCTTACAGTGTAAGGTAAACACCTAATAAATATGGTATATTCTTATGTCACAAAATTTCAAGTGTCCATATAACTCTAAATAAAAGTCTTTCTAAATCAGAATATGTCACACATTCAAAAGCAAAGTCTTGCTCTTAACATTTGTATTCACTATAAGAACCTGTGTGGGTTATTAAGTGTCAAATGAGTGAATTAGTAATGAGAAAGACCTCACTTTATGATTTATGCACAAATACTTCCTTACTTACAATCAATAAGCAGTAACTACAGGGTTATTAGGGGAAAACTCTTAATTAATGGCCTGGTCATTGTAAAATATGGTTATGCAGAACAAGGTATTAATAGCTGCTTTATAATAAGGAGTCAATTTTTTTGTAAATCAAGTTTAACATTTTTCCGCCATGAAAACACCATAATGCAGCACAACATCTTACAGGAAATCATTAAAGAAAGGACACAAATCAGCCAGATCTGGGCACATAAGGCATATAAATGTGAATTTCTTGAATGAGAAGTTGACATTTAAAGGGGCACTATGTAGTTTTGGAAAAGAAATTCAAACTCAGCATTTAAAATGTAAATGAAGTAATAATACAAACTCAGAAATACTTTTCTTTCCATAACTGAATAAACAAGCAGTTCTCAGAGGAAAATAAGGTCCCAGAACACTGTTTAAAGCTAGAAAGGTGGCAGAGTCCACCAAATATAAACAAAGTATACGGTATGAAACTGTGTTGTCCTTTAAGGTCAGTATGCTTATTCAGTTTATTCAGTCATGGAAACAAAGAGAGTTTGTTTATTTAGTTTGTTTAGGCAGAAAAAATAGTCAATGAAGATCTTTCTCTTCTAATCTACATAGTGCACCTTTAAAGGAGACACATTATGCTCATTTTCAGGTTCATAATTTTTATCTGGGTTACTACAAGAATAGATTTACACGCTCCAGTGCTCACAAAACACATCAGTTTTCTCAAACTGTCCAGTGCTGCAGCCTTGTATTCCCCCTGTTTTAGCTCCTAGGCACCCTTTTTGAATATCCGGTCTTTTCTGGTTAACTCAAACGCACCTGACCAAGCACTACCAACAACAACAGAGCAGCTGTACTAAATGAATCCTTTTGGGTCAAAGTAGCCGCTAGGCATAATTTTTGCAAACGTGCGACTCTGTGATGTAGTGTGATGTCACCAAATTAAAGAAGATATTACTGAGGAGACGTTTCAGGAGCAGTGTTTTCTGTGGAAGAGAGCAGCTTCTGTTGGTGTGGACTTTCAACTTTCAAGATCTCTTACACGAACATATATAAAACATAAAAAAAAATGAGGTCTCCTTTAAAGTGGAGCGTTTCTAAGTCGTATTGTAGTTGGTGCCGCTGTCACAAAGAACACTGGATTGTTTCCCTTGTCCTCAGAGTAATAACCAACAACACAGGACAAAACATGATTTTCATTCATTTAGTCTATAATGCAGACATGAAAGCAGATTTGGTGCCAGGCTGCCAGCCTGACTAGAGTGCCAGCCTTCATTTTGCAGGGAGATTTTGTGCCTGGTGGCAGCCAAAATTAAATGGTGAAATCAAGGTTTGTAGGGAAACCAATCTTTGAAGAGAAACCTTCAAATTATTCTTTGGATATACCACATGGTAGTAAAGACCTTTCTCCAATAAACACAGCAGAGAAGAGCCTTGAAGCTGCTCTCTGAGACTGGTTATCACTCAATTCCAAAAAGAAAAGACCAAAGAGCATTCCTCCCTTTTGTAAGATTTAAATGTTTCCACTGCATCTCTACTTTTAAAAATTATAATTATCATTCATGCACATGCCGTACGGGCTGTGTTTGTATGCTTTTGTGTGTGTGCATGTGCACATATGTGCATGTAAGCAGGTGAATCTTTTGTTGTGCTGTTACAATTATTTTTCTGAATTTGGGCAAACAGAGAGTGTGTGTGTTTGCTTAACCATGACTCACGCTGTCTGACTTGAGATTTCCTTCAGAAGAATTTGACATGAGATGCATATTATAGTGAGTACTGAAGCCCCCATATTTGGTGCATTGAGATGTGAAAGAGTTGTTTTGTTTTTCTGATAATTCAACCATGGGCGGCTATCACTTTATAAAAAAAACTCACAGCTAGATGAGGCCGTATTTTATTCGAGAACATATGAGCCTGTAAAAACAGATGTACAGCTAAATTTGTTGGATACGTGTCTCAGTACAAAGCACTGATGGATTAACTACATGCCTCCCTCAGTCTCATTTTTCCTTCCCTCCATCTGCTGCCACCCCCTTGCTTTCCCTCTGTCCTCTAATGCATCTTGACCATTGTTGAGGACTGTGCATGCTAAAATGGTTTAGTTCTATAATTAGAAACCACGGAGATAAGGCTTTGACTTTTCCCTGTTTGCATCCTTATCTAATGAGCGTTCTTCATGCTTTTCTTCCTCCCTGAAATGAAATGTTTGTCATAAATGGACAAATAGTAGTTTATTTTTGTGCAGCATAATACAGCCTATTTTCATCTTGCATTTCAACTTGAACCAGTGACCGCATTCTCCTGACATTTTTGTTTCATGATCATTAGTTTCAGGGTAGAGATACTATGAAGTATACCCTAAATAGGAGGAGCAAGTACAACCCAGCAAGCATTATTAAACTGATTCATCATTTCACATTTTTCATTTGAAAAACCCAGAGACGTTACATTTAATGTGATATATTTGGCCCAGAATCTACCCCAACAGTGCTGGCAAGATGCTTATTAGCTTGCAGGCTAATTAGTTTCCCTGCTGAACGTGTGTGTGGGTGTGTGGCCTATGTGCTATATGTCCTACTTATCTACTGAGACCATGTATGTGTTTAAAGAACTAGATACCAATTCCAAGAGTTTCCCCCATTTATTCCAAATAAAGTTGCTCACCAGGCACATATGTTAGGAAACTTTTAAAGGATTCTGTGTTTGTGAGACCAGAGCAAATGTACATTAGTTTTTCCACGGCCAATTACCTCCACACATTAAAGGCAAGAAAACAATTTCATGACATAGAAAATTTGTATTGGACCAAATGGCTCAAACCACCAAGAGTCTTAAAATATCTTATTTGTTTTACGGTCTTTCTGATATCATTGTGTTGGTGTTGTTCCCAGAACATCATAATTAATGTTGCTGCAGAACTGTCATTGCAATAATATTGAAATTGCAGTGACCAATAACGCTGTCAGGTCATAGCTTAGGTTTAGGAACACAAATACCTGGTTAGGTTTAGACAGCACAAATCTTGGTAAGGTTCAGGCAACAAAAATGCTTGCTTAGGTCGAGGGAACTAAAATACTTCTCCCATGTGCGTCTTTTGCCAGTCTTTTTCCCCAAGTCGCAAATCTGCAACTCAATTATGGTCCTGGAGCATTATTAATTACATCTCAGCATGTTCCTGGGGACATGCATGGCAAGGGTTCAAAATACCAAACGGATGAAAATGATCTTTGTACGTGACTTCTCGCAATTTTAACAGCCGTCAGTAAATAGATTGGTAAGATTTCGATATTTACTGTAAGCTCATGTTAACCTGGAATGAGCCTTATATGTATTAGCAGTTTCTTCACATTGGTGCTGTGGTGTTGTTTGAGTAGTACACAGTCAGCCTGCTCAGTCATCTAGCCAGCCGTGGTTTGCATCTCTGTGTACCTGCTGCTTTGGCATCCTGCACATACACGCAAACAGTGACTGGACCGGAAAGATGGTGCTGACGCTGCTCGCTGGACATACACACACGCGCACATGCATATACACACACACTCCCCTTGTCACAGTCGGACATCAGGGCATGCTGGTATTGTAATTAGAGTGAGGATGACACTTTTCGCTGTGTATTCATCATGTGGCCTAGCTGCAAGGTGACTCTGGGGGTTGTTTCGCTTACTTTGTGCACATTCACGGACACACATACACACAAACAAATACACACTGGACCTTGACAGATGTCAGGGTGGCATTCAGCCTTCACACAGCTTGCACACAACTGCACACATGCTTAGTCACCTCTCCTCTGCAGAATGTATCTGTCTTGTGGCCAGTTGAGTAATTAGCTCTTGGTTGACGTCACAGAGGCCTCACGTTGAAAGGACATTGACAAGAGCGTGACAGGCGACAGCTGTCCCACAGTCAGTCACGCTTGCAGTCACATACACATGAAAACACAGTTGCACATTCACTTTAGGGAGATGATGGTGACCCCTGACCTCAGTCCAGCTACACACATCTCGGGAGATGGATTGATGGATAGAAAATAAGAGGAGACTCTGTTCACCCTCTGAGTTGTCTTGTCGTCATGATGATTGTGTTATGTCGGAATTTAGTCGGCAGCCAATGACTTGGAACTCTTCTCTGCCTACAGAGCTTATGACGCGTTCACTTCATCATACTCTTCAGACCATAATCATGAGCAACCGAGGCATAAAAACATCAGCCTCCCGAGTTGTAATTCTGAGTCATAATTAATAGTTAATTTCTAACATCCCCCACTAGATGAAAAGCAAAATGGCTGCAAATCTATACGCGCTGGCAGTTGCATCTTCCTAAAATCCAGTGTTAACACTGATACAATCGATTCAAATAATTTGAAAGGAGCTATAAGAAGTTGGTTTGTGTCTGGTTTCATATTAATGAACCTTTTACGAATACAAAATACAAAATGAAATGTTACTACAAGGCTGGCAGTAAAGGTAATCATTTGAGAAAAATGTGTGAACACTCATACTGTGAATGCAGCATTAGTGTGGAAAAGCAGTTCTGGTTCTGCATCAGAAACATTGTCTCCAAATTTCTTGAACTCCTGTTTGGTTTCACTTGATGAAGTGCCTGTCGACTGGGAGGGTTTCTTGGGCTAATTCAATCTCAAACCAACAAGCTTTAGAAAATACAGTGTAGTCCTCTCAGCCATCTTACTGTACAGAATCAAGCTTTTGTGGCAGGCGATTCCAAAAAATTTTAAGTAACTGTATGTTATTGTACATGGTAAACTGGACCTCAGGACTCTTAGAAATTGTTATGAGCAAGAAGATTAATCACAAAACAAAAAGATAAACAGAAAATAAAAATAATTGCTAGTTGCTGCCCTATTTTGACACTGAATAACCAACATAACAAAGACGTTTTTTGTGTGTTCTATGATGAATTAACAATTAAGCTTGTCTTAGTTCAATATAAGAGAGAAAATTGAATTAAGACGGTGTATGGTTGTATTTTTATGTTAAATAAGGAAAACAGATGTAAGAAAATGTCCTTTCTTGACATTTTGTGAGCTCTTTTTGTTTATTTTTTACACTAAAACCTAAGAGAGCTTGTGAAACGTGCAAACCTGGTACTCGCACATATCTTCCAGCTGAAACTACGGGGGCTATATCAGACTATCGCCTCTTGAGATACAAAGTGGTGTTACGAGACAGAACGGGCCAAGGAGAGCTTAAACAAACATATTCTCTCATGTGCAGAGGGAGTTTTGTCGTAGTTCTTACAATTAGGTTTCAATACAAAAGCAACCAGTTGTACCACCAAATCCTATCTATTTGTCATCATTTTAGTGGCATATGGTCACAAAGTATTTCACTGTAAAGCAGCAAGTTCTGCTAATCCATGTGGGCATATGGTCCTGCAAAACCAAAACTGGTCATCACGGTATCCTGTTACCTACTTTATGGGTGGTACTGGCACTGAACATCTGGCTATGCAGATGGATGAAAAGCATACAGGACAAAAGAAACTCATTACAGCCCATTTTCCATCCATCTAAATTGTCTGCTGTGGTCCCATATGCTGTGCCAAAAAGAGCCATAAATTGTGTCTTAAATTGAGAGAGAGTTCATATCTACCCTGCTGTTTCGTGGCGTGTCATCCCGCTACAAGCAGAGTTCTGTGTGTGTGTGTGTGTGTGTGTGTGTGTGTGTGTGTGTGTGTCTCTCTCTCTCTCTCTCCCTGGCGTTGTGACTCATCCATCGAAAAGTGTCAGACTCCTCCGGCACTTGATGTGTCCAGTCGCCCACCCCATCTCCATGACCATGTTAGTCTGCCTGTGGCAGAGAAGGCTGTTTTTCAGCGGAAGTGGGGAAGAAAGGTTTTACATAACCGATTTTGACCAATTAAGAGTGCAGCTGACAGTGTTTAAGAAGTGCCTTACCTCAGGTTTCTGAGCTGTTTTAGGGACATGGGTCATGGCATGATGTAGTTTTCAATGTCTATTTAATTTTACATAAAAGAGGATTTAAAGTAACGACGCAGTTGAAAAAGACCAGAGGAGAGTGCTGTAAGAATACAGTGTATCCCATAAGAGTGAAAACTGTTGCTGCACTGCTTTCGGAGGGATCAGTGGGAAAACAATTTTCTCCATTAAATATCCAGATCAGGGTCTTGGTCGGGCTGCTGTAAATTGCCTCTGTACAAATAGACAGACTGAGCAGGTGGATGGGCTTGTCCCTCTACTTTGTTGGCTTGCTTTTCCTGGACGAGATGACCAAAAACAAGCTGATGGTGAGATGTGGTCCGGTTGTCATGGAAGTAGAAAAATTTGCTTTCGTGCAAATGTTAACGTCATTATTTGAAAATCTGGCCTCATGTTATATGAACATCTGACATTGTAACACTATATATATGTCAGAAAACAAGAAAACGCATAGTAGGTCCCCTTTAAGGCCGGTAAGGTAAAAGCTATCCTCAAGTATTCTGTATCTTTTTGTCCTCTATTTCTTAAAATGTTAAAAAGTCCCTTCAATTTGTCCTCTTATAGAAAGACATTATTTTTAGGTAGCCTCAGACGTTTGTGGTGTTGAAAGTAGTTCAAACGTAATGGTTTTCTGTTGTCAGTTTCACACACATGTACACACAGAGCCTCAGATTAAGGTCATGTACAGCCTAACGATTTGGGGCAAGAGTAGCGAGGAGCTTGGTGTTTCTTTTTTTCTTCAGTACAGACCTTCAGTACAGCCAATCCAGCCACTAAGCCCTGTCAGTCAGTGTGATGGGTGGCACAGTGTTTTATTGTAAAGCAGATGTTTTTATTTAATCATTCAGTGTCAGTCAGAACAATGTTTAAGCCTCGCTCTGTTAACAAAAGAAAGAAAACGAGGCTGGTTTAAGGCTAGCCAGGCTTAAAGCAAGAGTTACCTCATCACAGTAACATGACTTTGCACTCACATGGTGCCATCTCAGTTCAGGCGGAGAATTTTAAGTGCATTTGTGCAGTGGTGAGAATGATTCAGTCATGACATTTCAGCTAGCTGGAAAGAAGCGGCAATGCTGAAAGAATTATACTAAATTGTTGATTTCTTTCTTACCATGTAGACTGCTCATTTCATAAAAACCTATACATTCAAACGGCTGGTACTTCTGAAAACTCAATGAAATGTAGTACAATCTGTAACTCTCAGGATAGTATGGTTTTCGTCTGTCTTCTAGTGCATTGGATTTTAAATGAAGCAGTAACTGTGAGGTTAAAATACTGACTTTCAGCTTTAATTTGAGGCTGTTTTGCGTCAAAATTTTATAAGCAAATGTAAATCTTATATATATATGCAAATCTTACCCCCCCCTTTTTTTTAAACAAAACCTCAAGGGTAAAAATGAAACGTACACAAGTTAACATCTCGTGTGCCGGACTCAAATGAAAACTATCAAATACCCTCCGCATGTTGCATTCTCACTTCAGGAGTTAGCTAAAAATGCAGAGCAGCTGCACCTAGATTTCCCCCTCTTAAATTATTTCCTCAGCATGGATGACTAATGTTTGTCTGATGAAATATTCAGTGATCCACACTCTGTAACCAGTTTGCAATAAGAGTATTACAATGCAGAACTGTTTGTGAACTTTTTTGAGCATCAACAGGCTATAGTGGGTTTTTTTGTGTTGTTTCCAGACCTGCTGAGCCCTGCAAGAGCTAATAAAACTGTCTGCAGCCCAGCATGCTTTGCAAAATCCTCAGGATGGAGAAATTTCTGCAGAGCCACATGAGACTGCTCAGTGTCTGTATCTCCCAAATAGGCCTTGACATGTAATTCCCCTCACCTCGCCACCTCAGGGCTCTGTTGGTCCTATCAATAAACAGCCCATTTAGCTCAGAGGTCACTCCAAACTTCAACCTTGCCTACAACTTTTACCAGTCGGCCAAAAACGATATTTGATTGAGTTAGGATCTTTTTTTAAATTCACCCTTTCCTGTCTTTTTCCTTCTCTGTCCCCGAGGGCAATGTAGTGTTGACTAAGCAGCCAGTCAGCATCTGTTTTGGCTCACCTCCATTAGTTCCCTGATTGACTACCAGCACTACCGCCCCCCCCCCTCTGGATTTCTCCATCTCACCCCCCAACCCCCCCCTTTTAATCTCCCATCCATCGCTCCAAATCAAGGCTCAGGTCGCTGTGCCCGTAGCCTGCGGGCATCACTCATTATACTGTGAAGTTTCAATTGCTGCCTGACCCCTTCCATCCAATTTCATGGCTGCTTGGGGTGGGCTGGTGTCCCCGCTGCTCCGCTCTCAAACTCTTTAAACGAACCAACCTTTGGCTCAAGGCCGCCACTCATCTCAGCAAGACGACGCGAGGGAGACGAATTTAGTTCAAATGAATGTCAAGCCTTGTTATTCTACTGCTTGGTTAATATGATTTGGGCACTCAAGAGCCCTGGTGTTCCCTCTTTCCTCTCATTCTTAGTTCAAACACACTCTCACACAAACAGAAGGGAATGAAACGCTTCAGTGCACGGCTAACAAACAAAATAAACCACCTCTGGCTTTGGAAAATAAAAAATCTCAACCTAATCCAGTTGGAACAGTGTTTTCTGGTCAAAATGTATCTCTCTATCTCTCTCTATTCTATGTTTCGCGTTGATGAGGAGCAAAATTTGTAATATCACACAGCTTTTCTTTATTGACGAACTGTATCTCAGTCTCAGTGGTTGTTCAACTTTCTGCCATGTCTGTAATGACGAATCATAAAATCCCCCCAAGGCCAGTTAGATAACCTCTCATGATCACTCTGTCACATCTTATATTACCTCACACTCCTTATCTTCCGTAAAATGTCAAAAACTTTCGAACATTTATCTAGCCATGCACAAGCCTGATTTTATAATTTTTTTTAAGCTTAAGTGTCAGAACGACCATATATGATCATCATACCCATTTTAACCACCTCTGCAGCAGTGATTTTACTTCATCTGTAGCATTTTCTACCTAAGTGATATTTACTGGCAGTAGCTGTGTGTGTGGGCCGCCTGTCCCTGTTGTTGTGCATTAGTCAGGTGTTCAGGTCCAGGCTAGAGGCCACATTCCTTCAAGCCCAATTACATATTTATAAAATGAAAGCCACCATATGGCACAAGGCGCCTAACGGAGGAGATAGGTAAAAAGTAAATGGACCTTTGCTGGCTGAATGCCTGCTATTTATCAGTGTGTCAGTTTGTGAGGACATGCAATGGATATAAGACAGGACAGGTTTACTGGCATTAGATTTATTGAGCTACTACACAGTATATAATGGAATAGTTTTATAATTCGAGAACTAAGCTTTTTCGTTTTCTTGCAGAGTTAGATGAGCAGATTGATACCACTTTAATGTTACTAAACTAAATATGTCATGTTACTATACTAAATATGAAGGTGGAGCCAGCCTCCAATTAGCTTAGCTTAACTGGAAGTAGGCTAGTGGAGCGAGCTAGCCTGGCTCTGTAAAACCACCACTTCTCATTTGAATTATTGTACAGATTAAACAAGCAGGGTATAAATTGTTAAATGGTGAGTTTTATAGGTGTTTCTTACCTCTGGACAGATCCAGGCTAGCTGTTTTCCCTAGTTTCCAGTCTTTGTGCTAAGACAAGCTAACCAGCTGCTGTCTCTAGCTTCATGCTGACTTAGCGCACAGACATGAGAGTTGTGTCAATGTTCTCATGTAACTCTTGGCAAGAAAGGGAATGAGTGTATTTCCCTCAATGTCGGAATTATTCCTATTCCGACCCTTTTTTCAGCTCACAATTTGTTTGTGGATATTGAGTTTGTTGTCATGAGATCGCGTTTTCTTCCGTTATTTTGGCTGTCTACCAGGTAGTGGTGTCTGTCTGTGTGTTTTGATAAAATGTTTTCACTTGACATTTACTTTCTTGACAGTTATTACTGCATAATTATCCGGTCACATGGTTGGGCCTACTGCTTATCTTCTGCCCTCGCTATGCAAGTCAAGTAGAGACTAAGCCACGCTAAAAGCTAACACAGTTAGCTAGCGTAAGCTATACTCCTTCACTATTAACGAAAAAGATAAAATAAGCCTACCTTAAAGAATAATTAGACTAAACTTATAGCAGAAACAAATTAGTGCCGTTGCAAGGAAACTGGGTTCTCTATACGTGTGAAATTAAACAAAAGAAAAAATCTAGTAAATATTCACGTAGACTCTACAAGAGTTAAAGTAAATAGTTACCCCAACTGTAAAATGACTTACAATGTTGTATTAGCAACACATTAGCCTTAGACAGCTAGCTTAGTTAGAAGCAGTAGACTAAACGTATTACAGAAAAACTTAAAGAGAAACAATAAAGGGAAATGGGGAGGAGATAACAAAAATTACAAAATGGAGGATACCAGTGTCCGTTAAACTGCCATGTACAGTAACTGTGCTACTAGTGGTTGCTACTGGCAACAGAATACTCAACTGAAACCATCTGCAGGTAACAAAGAAGTTTACCCATTACCTCAATAAATAATTATAGTAGTGCTAAATATCAGTAGGTTAAGTACTAGCCCGATAATTGCACAATGAACACGAGGTAATTACTGCACCCATTAGAGCATTATTCATGGCACAAGTGATTGCAGTTTTGCATGAATTAAAAGCAAAGTGATTTGTCTTATGTAACCATTAAGTGGATGGCTGTCACTCACTAGCAGCCTTCATTCACTGCTATCAACTTTCATTCAAACTGCTGCCATAATTTAAATGACAACCTTTTTTCTTTCTTGTGTCCACAGCCAGTGAAAACTGCCATGACTTCCATCCCATGTTCTTCACACACGACCGCTCCTTCGAGGAGTTCTTCTGCATCTGCATCCAGCTGCTCAACAAAACCTGGAAGGAGATGAGGGCCACGAGTGAAGACTTCAACAAGGTACACTGCATGTGTGTGTGTTTGGGAGATAGGGACGACCATTTCCATGCTATATACTTCTTGTAACTAGGTTTTGAGTTTGGATTGTATTCACACTGGAAAGTTGACAGCATTAAGTTCACTTGCCAGTATGCAGTCTAAATTTGTTTGATTTTTGAGTGTGTTGCTGATGGAAGTTGAAACACATTGTAAATACAGATGAGACAGCTCCAGGATGAAACTGTTTCCAAATTTGAAATTGGCTGTAGCTTTTTCACAGTCCCACTTTGTTTTTTGTAGAGTCTCAAGTTGATTTGGGATTTGGGAAACATCTCATGTCTTTGACTAATTAAAAAAATTAAAAGAAGCGAACTCATGCAGATGAAACATCATAAGATATCATGGCATGAATTTCTTTTGAAGTGACATCTGCTCTTAGAAAATCTGCTGTTTTCAGATGTGATGGGGAACAACCACTTTATTTATTTATTTGTGTAGTCGTTTATTTAACAGGGATCATTCTGTTTAACATAGTTTCCTACACATAAGCAGTGCGACAGATGTCATGTACAGTATATAGGTATAGATATCTATATAGATATATGTCTAGCTGAAGCTGTGTGTGTTTATGTGTATTGTACATAACTGCATAAACATTGGTCTGACAGTGTGTGTTTATGACTAGATATGTACGCTCACATATACACAATAGTTTTTGATCTAGTGACAGATTTATATCTGCGACCAGGCCATTCATACAATTAAATATTGTTTTTAAGACAAGTTTGATGCCACTTTTATTAGTCTTTGATCTGTTACCTTTAAGTTGTATTTGTTTGTTTGTTGGTATAATAACGTATCTTGATTATTGATCACAAAGTAAGATACATGAGGTAAAAATCTTTGATAACACTGAAGATGTAACAGAACTGGGCAATTTTGCTATTTGAAGTTGAACGTCATACAGATTTATGGCACATCATTGACATCACTGACTTTCTTGTAGTAGTCGCTGGCAGCGTCACAGAGCTCACTCTTAATTACAACAGTGTTAATCATATCTCAAATGATGTTGGTTATTAAAATGTCATCGCCTTGATTCTAACGCAAATATCAGGCCTGATTAAGGTGCATAGACATGAAAATGTTTTCTTCCTGTTTGCACAGACGAACATGCTTGAGGCGTTTCCTTTTTAAGGGCGCAGATTGAGAGAGGGAACTGCATACACATCTCGGAGGCTTTTTAGATTTTGAATGTTTCCTACATTGTTTTTTTTTTCCTCTGATATGAAACATTAGCTGCCTCTTTTGGCTGAGCCACTGATTAAGCTACTACATCTTCATTTGGAGCTCATTTGAGTCTGGATGAAGATGATAAACTTCCTGTAAGCTGGCTAATGTTGAGTCGGCTAACGCAGGAAATATGCTTGTGAATGTGCGCTGGCAGACGGTGATAGTAATGAGATATTGTATGTTGTGTATTCAACTGGGCATCTGATGTTGCAGTCAACAGATGCTGCATCCCTTTTCCCCTGATTTGTGAAACAAATTATGATTATCTTATGGAGTCAAACACCAAACAGACCGACACAAAATACAAGCCACGCTGTGTCCAAGTCACTGTTTACACATTGATTTGTTATGGTCCAGATCATCACACGACTGAGCCAGTCCTCAGCTCCTACACTCGCTCTGCAGGTCCCCTTTCCTCTCGGTCCAATATGTCCCACCACTAAAGTGACACTGTAATTGCTCATTCGGCATCCAGCGTCCCCGAGATAAATCCTCAAGAGTTCACACATCTTCCTTTTGTTTGTGAATGGAGTGATGGTTCCAGTGCGTAAATGAAGCGATGCTGCTGTTGCATCATCCTCATGTCATGTCGCTAGGAGTTAAATGACGGGAGACAGCAGCGTGGGTTTCATAAGCCAGTCTGTCATTACACACAGAAGTTGGTGCTCAGATGCAACGTTGTGAATCAAGTCTAGCTCTCAACTTGCACAGAGGAAAGACCTGAGTGATATGAAAAATGTATCTGTTGTTGTTTTGAGACTTGGTACAGCCTTTTTGATCTGCTGCAGATGGGTATAAATGAAGAATCAGAACATGTTGTAGTCGAGATTAAAAATCTCGTCATCCTCTGTAGCCAGTTCTTGAATAAATGTTAAATCCACCTACAGTCTATTGAAGTCCTCGTCACCATCTGTGTTTTTACATTTGCTGCTCATTAAGACAAACCTTTGGTAGTGGAATAAATCTGAGCATGATTTTACTTTAATGAATTCAGAGCAGCAAAAAGGAAATGTTCAGTATGTCTGATCTAAATGTTGAAATAATTAACTGAAACTTTGAGCTTATTTAATCTGAGATGTACCAGGAGTGATGCAACCATCTTTAATAGGCCTGGACTGACTACCACATCTTGTGTTCAGCTGTATTTCTAGTTCATCTTGTGGGAGAATTCAACACACACACCATGCACATACCTCCCCTAGGAAGCGATCCTATTATCCAATCCCATCCTTCACACCTTTCCCTTGAAGGCGAGAGTCAGTTTCGATTGAGTTGGGATAGATGATGCTTCCCTTCCCTCTCCCCTCTCCCCTCTTTCCCTCCCCGGTCTCATCTTTCATCACACGGCACCTCTGGAGTTTGAAATTCAGCAGCAGCTTGTCGATAGCAAGACTGTTTGGTCTCGAGGGCTTCCTATCAGCTAAATGGTGCGTGAGGAGCTCTACGCTTGCAGCCTCTAATGCTGAGTCTCAGTTTGTGTCCGCCATGAACTTTAAAGCGCTCCCAAGACATCAGCCCCTCTGATGATCACTGGAAGTTGTCATTTTCTATCTAATTCTGTCAAGGAGAAACTGAGTTGGCTATCTGTAAATGAGGCAGTCATTGACTGCACACTTCATAAAACAAAATGACAAGAAGATGGAGAGGAGGAAGATGTTCCTAAAGTGCAGACTGGGAAAGCTCAGTGTAAATCCTACTAAATCCTTATCATTAGCATAATCCTTAGTATTAGCATGAGCAGATTAAATGATGAATTATCAGTAATGGGAAGAAGGAGACAATTTGTTTAAGTTAAGATGCTTTCTGGGTCAATAAATTGAGTAAGTAAAGGAGGGGATGGAAAATGCAAATCACACATCAACATTCATAGCAGGGCTGCCCAGGGTGGGGCCCGTAGGCAATTATGCAAGCAATTTTGCTTTTTCGCCCATTTGGTCCTCAAGCGTCTCTTAGTTTCTTCTCTGTGACACATTTCCAAGTGAAAAAAAGACACTGAAGTAAAATAAAATAATAAATTATTGTCATTGATTATAGAATTTAAGCTGCTGTAAGCGTTGTCGTCATTTTAACTAACCTTCTGTCAGTTTTGCAGTTAGTAATCCCCTCCCTCTTCTCTACGTCACCACATGAGAGTGATTAAAGAGTGGTAATTCCCAGACATGGCAGCAAACAGGAGGATCCTGCTCTCTGCATGTTAATGAGCAGACCGGACCGCCTCTTTATGGAGTTCTCTGTCCTTTTTGGATAAAGCGGTCAGGGATGCCAGAAAATGTATTTTTTCTTTTACTGCATAAGTGAAGGGAGGAGAGACAAGGGTTACTGACCAAAAACTCTATAATAGTGATTACTGAAGAAATATATAGAGCTATTTAACGCTTATCTTGATAAGAAATGAGCACTTACAGCAGCTTCAAATAATAATTCGTAACAGTAATAACTGAGCACAGCCACACTCTCTTAGGAATAAAAACCTTTTTGCAAGTGAAAATCCACACCCTTAACACATGAGATTTAGCTACTTTATCACATTTGATTGGATAATATACGTTTAGGCCCCAGAGATTAGACTTTAAATCATTGTACGGGTAGACAAAAGGGATTTTGTGATAGAAAATGTAATTTTGACATATATTCGGCAAGAGATAACTGAAGAATTCATACAGCGATGCAGGCTTAGAGCTTGAAAACTTTTTAATTTCACTGTGTCTTTAAATGATAGGAAAGGAGAGAGGGAATGAGCTCTTTTGGGTGCATAAAATGATCGAATAAAAGATATGTGGAGTGTGATAAAATCAAATAAAAACTTGAAGGGATTAAACTCTGACTTTCCATAAAAGGTAAGAACATTTATGCAGGTTTGAAGTAAGATAATACTGATTTGTCTAAGTGCTGCCTCAGATAATGATGGATGGTGCAAGCATTACTGTCACGAGGGGCCAAGGATCTGTGATACATACTTATACTGCTGTACATCCCACTGCTTCCACTTATTTGAAGCACAGTTATCGTCCTTTTAACTACCAACAATTGGTCATTTAAACTGACTGACTATTGAACGTGCTCGTTGAGCTGCAGCTTCTCAGGCAATCTGTCTTGTAATTATTTATTGGTGTTTCAGTCGACTAAGTAATTTCTTTTTTATGGCGTCTTGATGAAGACCCTAAATAGTCATTACTCAACAGTATAATTGTCACAGTGATATTCTCGCTTTTGTGTTTGGTAAGCACAACATCTCAAAAGATCCCTCTGTGAGGCAACATTTATGTGAGAAATGATCTATCAATTAAAACTACTGACTGATTTGAAATTCTACATTCATCGCCCTTCCTAGAACAGTAATCCTGCGTTGTAAGAGGACTAATCTGTAGCGATAATGTCTAAACCATTCAATTCCTCATGTACATACATACATGAGGATATATCCTCTCTACTGTGTGTGCAAGGATAACAAGCTGTGTCGAGGATAATTCTGAGGGCGTCCACTTCAAAACGCGACCGGTGTACGGCTAGATTTCCCTGCAGCGCCCACAGTCGCTGCCCGACTGAGCTTTCCGAGGTGTGGAATACTAAAACACCTCGCTCAGGTTTTTTATCAATGTTTGGCTGTGCGCGTTGCTGTGGCCTGCAAGGGTGCGAGCATTTCTTAAATGCTGAAGGTTCTCTCAGCCACCGGCTCTTCATGGCTGACTGAGCATGTGCCCCTCCACGCACACAAAGGCACACACACACATACAGGCTCTTACAGGAATTTATGCTCATTTAAGACAAAGGCACAGAGGCTTAAATGAGGCTTAAAAACAGCGTGGCACTTAAGCGCCCACACACACACACACACCATGGTGGAGCCACTATACATTCTGCCTTGTTTGCTTTCTGAATGTAGAGTTGAGTAAAGGATGTGCTTACAGAGAACAAGAGGTGTGTGTGTGTGTGTGTGTGTGTGTGTGTGTGTGTGTGTGTGTGTGTGTGTGTGTGTGTGTGTGTGTGTGTGTGTGTGTGTGTGTGTGTGTGTGTGTGTGTGTGTGTGTGTGTGTGTGTGTGTGTGTGTGCGCGCTGTGTGTACATGATGTGTGTGTGTGTGTGTTTAATGGAGGCAAGTCTGATGCTCCCAGGGCACAGCTACGACCGTCAGGCAACCGTTTCCCCTGTTTCCATAGCAACCTCTGTCCAATTACCACTGCTGCTCTGTTTCGGTAAGATGGAGCCACTTCTCCGCTGCATGCATGTGTGCACGCTGGTGTTTATGTGCGTGTATATCAGAGACTGTGTCTTGTACGGCTGTTTCATCCAAACGTCTGTGCTGAGAGCTTCTCCTCCTCCACCTCCCCTCACCAGAGAAGAAAACCATCTCCATCTCTTTCTCTGCTCAGGCGCTTGGATGGAAAAAAAAAAAAATCCCTCACTGATGTAGCGGCTTGCAGCCACTCACGATACCCCTCCTCCTCCTTCTCCTCCTCTTCTCTCATCCCTCCCCCTCCATCTGAACCTCTCTCTCCCCACAAACACACACACACACACACACACACACACACACACACACACACACTTATCATGTGATCCACTTGCTGCACCATCATTGGCGTCTCTGATCGTGGCGTGTGTCCAATCAGGGCATAAGCCCGGAGATCAACATAAGCGAAGCAGTGCAGCCTGGCTGATGCTCTTAGAGTCACAGAGGGAGGGAGGTAGGCAGAGAGGCATTCAGAAATATCATAGTAGAGGGGACAGAGTTAAAGAAGAAACAGGGAGAGTTAGTTGTTGTTTATTTTATTTTAAAGGGAATATGCTGAAAGAGAGAAGCAAACAGGAGACCTGAAGGAACACATATCCAAGGCAGGAAAAAGGAAAAAAGGGAAAAGGGCAGGAAGGAGAGGAGTGCGAGCAGTGTTGACAGACGAGTCTTCCCTTATTGTGGCTAACGCTAAAAGCTAACAGTCCACAATCAGCTAGACCGCTCTTCCGAGGAGCCATCTGCTACCTCCATCCATCCTTCCATCCATTCCTGTCTCGCGTCGGGCACTTAAAACTCCTCTGGGAACAGCACGAGGATTCACTGGTCACTGTGGAGAGTATCACACCACTCTTGGAAACATGGAGGTGACATGTAAGTACTAAGAACAGAAATAAGCGAAAGAGACAGCAGAGTGTTTTTTGATTAGCATGGATGGATGGAGCAAGGGGAGGTGGTAGTAAAGGAGGAAGAGGGACTGTTTGTGTTGTTGCCTAGCTGCGGAGGAGGAGAGGGAGGATGGAGAGGAGAAGACAAGGATGGAGATGATGGGACAGGGGCACAGCGGAAGAGAAAGAGGAGGGACAGATGGGGCCGTGTAGACTCGGCGAGGCGTAAGCAGGTTAGACAAGGACCCAGATCACAGCCTTTTCATTAACACACACACTCCATCAGACACATATAATCTGCTTGATTACAATTTTACCCTGTCTCGCAAACGCACACCCACGTCTACATGCATGCGTGCACACATCTCCTGTTCACCTTCCCCCAGTCCACACACCAGGCATCATCTGTATTCCAGTTTACAGTGTGTGCGTGTGTGTGTGTGTGTGCGTGTGTCTGTGTGTGTGTGTGTGTGTGTGTGTGTGTGTGTGTGTGTGTGTGTGTGTGTGTGTGTGTGTGTGTGTGTGTGTGTGTGTGTGTGTGTGTGTGTGTGCGTGTGTCTGTGTGTGCGTGTGTGTGGTGGGGGTTGGGCTTTGTTGTTGTGAATGGGATTACTCCACATCACCAACACCCACAGTTTGTCACCAGAGGAATTCAATGCCCCTACTACTGATCTCCTCCACTCCACTGTCTCTCTCAGTCTTGGATGAGCTTCAACCAGTGTTTTAGCCAGAGGGGTTTGACACAGGATTAGAGTGAGGTCAGGCCTCAGACTGTAGAGACAAAGTCTGTGAGATACTGCCAGGAAACCTGATTTCATTAGTTTTGGACAATGCATAGAACAGTTGTAATCACTCACTGTCCTTTCAAACCTGGCTTTGTTTGAAGGAACTCCCAATATGTCCTGGCTACCTGGGGACTTACTATATTAAATTGTGCTTTTGATGCTTGGTGCTTTTGTCAAAGAAACAAAACATTTACTTCTATCAGCTTCTCAAATTGACAATCGTTTTGATGTCTATTTTTATTCTTAGGAACAATTATGTCTTTTCTATCTTTATATTCTGCAGTAAACAGTTCAGGGAGAAGCCTCAATGTTTCGTTGTTTTGCACAGTCACAATAAATCTGAATCTTGACCTAAATGTATAGATTTGCCGTTTTTTCAGTTTTACAATAATTGAAAATTAAATGCACATTTTTGACATTTTAAACCACCTTATTGCTTCATTAGTTTAACTTTTTTTTTTGAAAAATATTTATAATAGATTTTTCAGAGTTAGAAGAGAAGTTCACTGGGACTGACAATATGTTTGTTCGGCATGAAGCAAGAGGCAAACATGGAGTTTGTGCAAAGGTTTAAAAAATACACCAACCTCACTAATAAGACATATATATATATATATATATATATATATATATATATATATATATATATATATATATATAATTTGTTTTATTAGGACAAAAAACAATGTGATGTCACCAGGGTACTATTTATAAGCAGTGTCCAGCTAGCTTTTTCCAGTCTTTATGCTAAGCTAAGCTAACTGCCTCCTGTCTCTAGCTTCATATTTAAAAATATAGATACGAGCATATGTCCCAAAATGTCCAACTATTCCTTTAATCGACAGTGAGAATACACATGAATTGCAGCCCTGTTAATGATACTTTTCACTCGAAGACAAGCCAAGTTCAGTCACTAAGAAAACCCACTGTCTGTCTGTATCGGTGCCCTTGAGCAAAAGACCTTGAACCTGGTCACCCATTTTTACTGTCAGCCCCTCTGGACGAGCCCCTCAGCTAAACAAACCAAACACAGTTGTAAAGCAATGCCCTCTTTTATTGATGTTTGACATTTGTGTTCTGGCTAAGGGTGATCCAGAGGAGAGTAGATAATCTGCTTTGTTGAACCATGTCGATGACCGACCCTGTCCCATGTGGGATTATTCACATGGCAATCCTCCAAAGCCGTAGAAGCAGCAGCCTGACCCCCTCATCAGCCATCAAACATCACTTTGTGTGTAGCTACTATTATTATTATAACAGAATATTTCTGACGTGGCGTTTAGCTGCTTTTATTTAAGGCCGCTCACCGCAAAATCAATTAAGGACATTTAATGCAAATCAATGCAAATGATCTCTGGCTCTGCTCTTTAGCAATAGGACAGTTCCTCCACTTCGCCAGAAGGTTATAACACGCACGCATACATGATTAATGAAATGGGTGCTGGTATGTCCAGTCAGAAGTGATGTGATAATAATAATGTGAGTGCAGGTGCCAAAGGTTTTGGGTGGATGCCATGTTTGGATTCCAGGAAGCAGCTTGGGACAGTTGGTGAAAGCGCTGCACGCGTCGCCATATGCCCACAACTGTGACTGCTGCTGTCGTGCTTTGCATGAAGCGGTCCATGTATGACACAGTAAAGCAGCCCCTCCCCCACTCCTCTCCTCTCCTCTCCTCTCCTCTCCTCTCCTCTCCTCTCCTCTCCTCTCCTCTCCTCTCCTCTCCTCTCCTCTCCTCTCCTCTCCTCTCCTCTCCTCTCCTCTCCTCTCCTCTCCTCTCCTCTCCTCTCCTGCAATGAGACCTGCTGTTTTTTTTTATTCCATACTGGTTTTACTTACCTGTCTATACCTCTCTCCTTCCCTCCATCCCTTAAAGCTCTCTTTTTCCCTTCCTCTCCCTCCTGTGCTCTCCCTCTCTCCTCGTTCCTGTTCTCGACCCCCCTCCACCTCTATTGTTGAATTCAGACAGGCTATTTATATCTTTCTGCCTGGCTGCCTCACCTCCCACTCCCTTAACAAGGTTTGCTTTATTGTTTCTGCACGCGTGTATGCACACTCGGACAGTGCGTGAATGTGTGTTTGCACATGTGTCGCAACAAATTGGTGAGTCCTTGTTGGGGTGTGTACGGCTTTAAGTTTGTTGTTGTTTGTATGTAATTTTTCCTGTGAATGCTGAGCTTTGTGTCGGTGCAGGGGCTTGTTTCTCTTTTTTTCTGTGCATTAGTTTTTCATGAGTGCGTGTGTTTTGTTTTTTTTGTGTGTGTGCCTGAAGGGGGGATCTCTGATCTCAGGCAGCATTGGCCCGCTCACAGTGAATGCCAAAGCTGAGCTCACTAATCAGACCAGAGAGATCATCAGCCATTAGCGTCAAACTATCAGAGTTTTGCCTGAGCAGACATGCAGAGCTAACATTTTGTTTTCTTGTCTGTCAAGATGATGTTACTGTTGTCTCCTCACTGGTAATCAGCAGGGAGAGAGAAACCTCAAGTTTACACGTCTTTTGATTAAGTTATTTATCTATCTATTCGTTTATTTGTGTCTGTTTGTTATTGATAAGTATTCGTGCATATATGTGTTTGTGTGTGTGTGTGTGTAAGCCATTTGTGCACAGCAGTCCGCACAGTATGTACTTTAGATTCCTTGAAGACAATGAAGTCTCCACAAAGGCTCTGGTGTGTGTGGGTGTGTCTTATTGTGGAAACATGCTGGGTTATGGCTGCTGCAGGCCTTATCATTAGCATCACATAATAATCCAGTTTTGATGTATCACTGCATGAATCCGGGTTTAATTTGAAGCAGGGTGATGACGCATGTAAGGCAGGGAGACAAACACAGATTCTCTGGGGTATGGTCAGTCCACCTTGCTTCACACTACAACAAAAAGGCAAGAGATGTAAATTCAATTACTCTCTTTGAAATGACTCTCAGTTTACCTAATGACGGTGTCAGACCGTGTGCACAAAAGGTGGAGCAGCACATAATTTTACAAAGCAGCTGACTTGGATGCAAAGGGCTACGTCAGGCTAGTAAGTAATATAACAGGCCTCCATGATATAAAGAAGGTTTAGGCAGGAACACTACTTTGTTAGGTTCGCTCGCTCTTTGTACTGTTTCTCTTCACTTCCTCCTTTGCTGCTGTAATAATTACTACAGCCACCAGAGGTTGCCACCAAACAAGAAACGTAAATGTGGGTTGTAATAACCTGCTTGAATAGTTGACCTATATGGTTACTTTCCTGATGAGGACAGGCTGTGTTTCCTGTAGAATTGTTGCTGTCATTACTGTGAATGCCATTTTCTCTTGAAATCGGCGCATTTGCTGCAAAACCTGGTGGAAGATGTACTTGTGCAGCTCTGTTCAAAGTCAGAAATGGCCTCTCTCTGTGCAATGTCAAACATTTGGTGTAAAAACCCATAACTGGCCTAAATGGGTGCCCTGTGCATTATTCATGGTGAACCTGCTGACTTCAGTTTTCAGCTTCAATCAGATCCAAAAAGGCATAAAACTCATTTTTTGGAATGTATTTCTCCTCGACAATGATGCATTGTGGGTAGACTCTATGATCTAATGAGAGTCATCTCATGTAATGAAATAATACCTGTTCTGATGTCCTTGAATAGATGTTTAATCACAACCAATTTACCCATCCCTCTGGGACAATTAATGCCGAATGTTCATATTTCCTGCAACATCCCTGTCATAATAAAACACTTATTAATGCAACACTGTGCACAAGCCAAGGTCAGCACTTGGCTTTCATCAGCATTTCTTGACTCACCGTAAATGGCCATTTTCCCAGGCGACTTTGCTCTCCAGTCATCCATATGGGCCGCGCTGCGCCTCACACTGAGCTGGTTGTTGAAAAAGAGCTCCTCTGACAGTTTGTCTGGCCATGCAGTGCTAGCACTCTAAATATGGCAACAACAACAGCTAGCAGCAACAGCCGGCGTCGACCCTGCATCACTCATGCGGAAGGAAGAATAGGACTGATGGAGGGAGGTCTGCAGATGGGTTGTGTGTGTGCATATGAGGGAATATTGGGAATTTACATGGAAGAGTTTTGTTTTGTGTGTTGGTGCTTGTTCGTACTGTATAATGCATGTAACTAAAGGAATAAATTAGTTTCTGTGCAGCAGAAGTGTGTGCATTGAGAGAGTGTATATCTGTCTTGCCCACAGTACAGTATGTGCTGTTCCCTGCGGTGCCGTAATGCTGTCAAACGAGTCCCGGAGGCATTTACTGAGAGAGAAAAGAGCTGCTTTTCTCTGCGCTTTAAAGTTACATTTACCCCTCACCGCTCCATTTTATTTTATTGAGATACCCAGATACAGTGGCTCCTTACATTCAAGCCGTGGGGCGCAGATACATAATTGAAATTTTAATGGATGAAAGTAGTGCCTTTCCACTTAGTTGCACTCAGCAGACTTACCATGAAGCCATGACAGGGTTATCAGGAGAGTCTAACAAGAAAAGCTGAATATACTTAATTTAATCTGGGAATCTGACTGAGCAGCATTCACCTCTTGTTCCTCACCCTCTATGAAATGGCACTCTGACTGTCTCTTGTTTGGCATTTTCATATTGGCAGTATGCTATGAGAGATCATTAGTAAGGTTGCAATAAACAACAACTAACTCTCTCTAAGCCCAAACGAACATTTATTTCGTTCAACCAGTGGTCCAAAATCCAAAGATGTTGAGTTTAGGGTCAAATAAAATGGAGGAAAGGCTGCCAGTCCTCACATCTGAGATGCTTGAACCAGCAAATGTGACAGCAATGTTTCTAGAAAAATGATGGAAACCAAACATTTACAGATTAATGAGTTAATAGACTAATGATTCCAGCTTTAGTTATTATGTATGCGTAGCTAGCGGCTGTTGTCAACAGTCTTTTACTGCTGTGCTTGCAGCTTGTTATGTGATCTATATTAATTCTGACAATCTTCATCCTTACTGATGGCAGTATAAAATCCAAATGGACATAAAGTTTACCCCATCGTCATCTCATGTGAAACTACAAAGGCACTCAGTAGAGCGCATACCTCCACCAAGGCACAACAGTCCTCTTTTAATTGAATCAAGCCTAACCCAATAACAAATATGACATATTTTATATTTGCTAGATCATAGATACCAGCCACCTTAATAGGCCTAACTTTTTTCATCAAGATCCATGCGTTATTCCCTGAAAAATTAACAAAAATGTGGGAAAACGCCTTGTCTCACATTGTTAAACCACGTGAGAAAACATCCCTGGATGCGTCCCTTTACCCGGATCCACACCAGAAGTTAATGGGGTCTATTCTGGGCCGAGACTCATCCTATATCCAAATTTAGTGGAAATCCTTTCAGTTTTTTTGTTGGAAACAGGTGAAAACATAACCTCCTTGGTGGACATAATTACAAACATCTCTGTCACCATCATATCTGCGATGGCAAAAACAGCTGAAACACAGGGCAGCATGAACTGTTTGTAGTCCAACTAGTGGTGAGCGTTTGAGAACGGTAGCTTTTCCTTACGTTTGGTATTAAAACCATAAATCTTGAACCACAGCTTTGTCACTTCTCACGTCTTTGTTCAGTTCATTTCTATCAGGTTCTTAAATTTATTGCAGCGCGCACCAGCACTCCTCTCACTGTACCGCCTGATAATAACAGACAGGCATCTTTTCATGTCCAACTCGTGGCATTGTTATATTTTGAATGACATCATGGTCAATTTTGAAGCAGATAATTAGTGATTGAACATGGGAAATGGTGGCAGGGAGGGAAGACATAATTACCATTTCAATAACAGGGAAACTGATTCCCTGTGTTCCCTTTCTCTGCTGATTATTATAAAACATGCAATCTGACAGAAGTGAACATGTGTATTTTTTATGTGTTCTCACTTGTGCATGAAAGCTTCCTTTTGCATGCATGTTTTGGGCTTTAAATGCAGAAACGCTCTTCACTGACGCTCCCATTATCACCATGTGAGATTGACTTTTTGATTGCTTTCAGGGAGTATCAGCAAAGTCATTATTCTGTGATTACCAGCTTATTATTTGCCCACCAAAGCGCCTCTCCAGTGCAATCTCCAGATTTCACCACCCTGGCTTGAGTGGCGGGTGAGCGTTTGACTGACAGCTGGTAAATGATGTCATTAGCATCCTCTTAGGCAAATGGAGCAGCAGCGACAGTCGATTGGTCGGTGAGGGGGGGGGGTTGGTAATTTGTTACGGCTGATGCGCTGTAGATGATGGATGGTGGGGCGACTCCTGGAATGAGGAACTGCCCGACTGTCCTGTTGGAGGAGAGACTGAGAGGAAGAGGAGAGTGATGAAGGAGTGTGGCAGACGAGTCACTGTGGCCAGCTCTTCATTACGTGTACGCGATGGCTCATGGGATGCCGTTTAATTACTTTTGCTGACACTTGCTCCTGTTCCAAAAGAGCTACAAGAAAGAATGATGGCCTGTTGTTTGGAAGAGATTAGGTAGCATGAGAGGGAATGTAGTGAAAGACGGAAATAAAGGTGGACAAGATAGAGGAGATAAATCTTGGATCAGCAGCTCTGACTGAATAGACAGAAGAGCACAGGATGAACAATTCTGCACTTAGATCATCCAGACTGCATCTAAAATAACGCCAGTGCAAAACCGAGCCTAAATTTATCCTGTGTGTGAGCTCAGCCTGTAAAGTTTGCTTCGGTGCTGACGTCATCTCACCTCTACCAAGGTGCTCTCCGAGCAATCAGGGGATGAAAAAGAGGGATGAAGATAAAATATTCATAATGCCCCTCCGCCCTGTTGTGAAAGGACCATGTGTTCATATTAAATGTGATGAATATCCGCAGTGTTAATTAGCATGAGTGCAACCACATGGGCCAACAGAATTGTTTTCCTGCCGGAGACATGACTGCAAACAAGGCATATTAATGAACGTTCCCCTGGGACGACTCTGCTGAGGCACCAGGGATGGATGGCAGTCGGTCTCCAGAGATCAGGAAGAGGCTGGAAGCTGCAGGTGTCGATGAGATCTGCTTTGAAAAGCAGCTAAGAAACAAAAGCATACATCTTTATAATTAAGTGCCGATCATTCTGTTGATTGACTGCTTTGTCTATAAAATGTTAGAAAAGAGTCAAAAATGTTTGTTTACTACTCTTTGCTGTACGCCCATTTGATTTCCTTTACTTTTCTGTAGCTTCTTAAAGGAGCAATTTATAAGATATGGCCAGAATTTTAGTTTAAAACATAAAAAAATAAAATAAAATAGACTTACATTATCAACAGAGTGTGAAGAAACAACATTGTTGATGGTATGCACTGTGTTGCAGAGATGTATACTGAAGTAAGCATGCTAACCAGCTAGCCTTGGCCTGCCCGGTCTCAGAATACCACTTTGTACTACCAAGAGGTGGTTTCAGTACAAAAAAAATAAATAAAAATCTCACAAAATGTCAAGAATTTAAATAGGGCACTCTCCAAGATGAGTTTCTCTCAAGATGAACTGTAAATCACCTCCATTCTGTATCCTCTGTTGTAAAACTGACCTCCGTCTGTGTTCAGTCGGTGTCCAGCCGTGATGAGTCTCATGTCAGGCTGTCAAATCCAGTCACCCATAGTGATTCCTTTGTGATCAAACTCTAGGAACACTGGCTCATCCAGCTAACTGAACCATGTGCTAATTAGCTAACAGTATCTAGCTACAGCCAAGGATAGTTAGCAGAGAGCAGCAGTTGGCCACAGTTCTGGCCATATTCTACAAATTACACCTTTAAGGGAAGAATGTTCCTGCGAGACACACTGACAGACCATTTGTAATCTTAATGGGAAAATAAATGAATTTGAAGCTTAATTATCTGGATTGTAAGGTGTGTGTGTGTGTGTGTGTGTGTGTGTGTGTGTGTGTGTGTGTGTGTGTGTGTGTGTGTGTGTGTGTGTGTGTGTGTGTGTGTGTGTGTGTGTGTGTGTGTGTGTGTGTGTGTGTGTGTGTGTGTGTGTGAAATTTATGATGGGCAACTCCACCAAAAGTTGTGATTAAAAGTAGTGGACAGGAGTGATGAATCTCTCATAGCATGATTGCAAGCTGTGGCTTCTTCCATTTGTCTGCACATTTTTCAGCTTGAACAGGAGGAGGAGGAGGCTGAGAGGCCGGTCCTGGTGGTTGTAAATCTGCTGTTAGCTGGACACTTGTGGTCCCTCCTCATGAAAATATGGCATGCATAATACAGGGAATGACAGATGAGGATTGAATGCAGAAAACAGCCATCCATGGAGATGACATCCAGCATTGAGAGTTAACATGAATATGTCAGCTGAGGAAGGAATGGACAGCTGTCTTTATGGAGGGATCGACAGACTACTCACCATACTCATAATGAGTCCATGCACATAGTCACCTAGAACAAGGCTTGACCGGTGAGGAGGAGGTGTTGACCCTCGCCCTCTAATGGTTGGTCATTTGTAGGCTGGTGTTTACATTTTGTGTCACTATGTTACTGAAGGGGTCCTCTACATGATAAAGTCAGCTGAGATTTATAATAGAACAACACTTGATATTGCACCACAGGACAGGGTCTCGACCTGCATGTCGGGAACGAGGACTTTCTACTTGGGTACTGTTGGTATTGTGGAGGTTTGGACATCTGAGCAGGTTACAGACAGAACAGCACTTGATTGACTTACAGTATGGTGTTGCTACAGTCAGAACTGAAGTGAATTAAAGGTGGAAATGATCTAGAAAACAGATCAACTTTATCTGGTTCCCCCTGAGAAGTCTAACCAAATGATTTTACGCCTTTAAAATGCCTGATAGAAGCCCACATTGTCAAAAGAAATAGTCCAGCAACTTTAAACAATGCATAGTCAGTTTTCTCTAGCTGCTACATGTTGAATTTGAACAATGATGTTATGAGGTTAATATTCTGCACACAGAGCAGAGCTTCCTTTCCCTGATCTCAAATTTTGTCTGCCTCTTGTCAAAAGCGATTTGAAGCATGTACTTGTGCTGAGTCACTGATGTTCTGCATCCACTTTAATGCCAGTTAGATTTGGGATCACACTAGAGAGGACCTCGTGTGCACTGACGTGGGTCTGTGACTGAGCTGTGCTGATAAGTCAGACCATACAAAGGCTCATAATCTACAATCTCCCAAGTTTTATTTCAACACTCCAGCTAATGGTTGTAATGGTTTGTCAGATCTGGTCACTAATACGTACCAAAAAGCCAAATGCCTGCTCCTTTGACACAACCATCCTCTTTTCTGTTGTCGTTGTCAGCCTTTATTTTTTTTTTTTTCAAGGTCAATTTGTTACCCATCTTTCAGAAAATACACTGCGATTACCGTCTTTGAACATATTTGCATTCTTAAAGCTAATCCGCGGATTAAATTGTGCATTTTCTTTTGCATTGAGAGCTGAGAACTACTTTCAGGGCTTATCAGATACCAAATTAAAAATGGGTTAATTCCTTTTTGTGGCGCTCTCACCATGGAGCGACAGCGTCTCAAAAGGGGACTTAAAGCCCAGACCACTTCTTAATGCATTTTTACACAGTGAATGCAATGCTGATTCAAGAGGATTATCTTATTTTATCGCCTTTATTGTCTCGAGTTTTTCAGATTTTTTATTTTTTTTATTATGATGCTGGGCTGAGCTCTACACTGTTCATTTTTCATTTTAGGCAACTCAAATCTTCTATTTATACCGCTCCCACCCCTGGCTTAGTCTGACTAGTGAGAGTTCAGGGGTTAGCAACTTGATGAGTAATGGCCTCGCAGTACAAACAGCAAGAACAATATTACATAAGACCATGTTTGGGATCTTGGCTTACTGGATTTTGGCATGATTTTTGAGGGTTAGGAAGCCCAGATGAAACAGGCTAGTTCAGAACAGGAAATAACACAAATTATAAGGGAAATCCAAAAACATCTACTTTTCTGTGCACATGCATACACCCTAAACTCTCTCTCACTCTCTGTTGTCATTCACGCATCCTGAAGAAATGTGAGGCTGCAATTACTCGCTAGTCCTCAAGTATTTGATCAGCAAGGCAAGCGGAGAAAACAGAAATAGAGTAAAATCAATGAGAAACAGAAGGGAAGACGGTCTATTTCTTCCTGTCACCTCAGTATGATCTAATCCAGTGAATCAGCATCTGCAGGCTCAGAGAGGCGGCTGCTAACAAGGCCGATCCATAATCAGCGCTGCTCGTCACGTCTACCGCATCATCTGCAGCAAATGGAACAGCACAGCTCAACCTGGCTGGAGAAAAGTAAAAATTTTTGGCCAAATATCACACAGAGCGTCTCAGCAGGATTTACAGGCTCACATCAACCGCTGCTGCTGGTGATGTTCTGTTGTGTTTGAACAATTTCAACCCATTAGGAATTATGTTTGCTCTCAGTCGAGTCCCTTGTGTGTAGGCTGAATATGTTCACAAAAAAAGAATCAATCTTTTAGTTATATTAGTGTTCAAATTCTAATTATGCTGAATGCAAATCAGAGTGCAAAGCTAAAGGGAAGCAGCTGTCATTGAAGATTTCAGCTTAGGTCTCTTTTTCTGGAGGCTCAGGTGTACGTGCTGAGATTTTATACTTTGGAAAGAATCAGTGCTTTATTAACTGTAGTTAAAAATCACTGTAGCCTTGTCATAAAGCAACTCATACTGGGATTTAATTGCGCTTTATATCCTAATAACCATTGATTTTGTTAATAGCTATTCATACTCCATGAGAGTAGCCATAAGTTTTTTACACCAGGTTTAAAGGTGCACTATGTAGTTTTGGGGAGGAACTTTTAATCAGAAGAGAAAGATCTGTTTATGCCTCAACAAACTAAATAAACAAACTCTCTTTGTTTTCATAACTGAATAAACTGATTAAACAAACTGACCTTAAAGGACACAATAATTTCATGCTCACGTTGTTTATATGTGGCGGACCCTGCCACCTTTCTAGCTTCAAACAGTGTTCTGGGACCTTATTTTTTTCTCTGAGAACAGCTTGTTTATTCAGTTATGGGACAAATAATTTCTGAGTTTGTATTATTACCTCATTAATATTGTAATATAATATGAAATATTAATATTCTGAGTTAGAATTTCCTCACATGAAACACATGAATGTGTCTGCTACAGCTCTGATGATGAACTGATGATGATGAGCCTATGTGAATATCAGAGCATTAGTTTTAAATGTGTGTGCGCAGCTCTGCAGCCTCTGTGTGTACACTTTAATTATCTCCTGACAGCAGCGCATACACGCTAGGCTAATTGATCCAGATATGCATGATGTGTTTTATGTGCTGTTGTGGAGCGCTCTCCTATTGTATTGCTACCTCCGTTGATCACAAAGACCCCTCGAGTGGGATTGATGACTTGGAACACCACTCGTGTCATGCTTCTGCAGCCACAGCCAGACTAATGGTATTAGCTAGCTGGGGTATTATAGGCAAGTTCTGTCATGCATTTCACTGATGCTAACAGCTGACTAGCCACTGTTGAATTATTCTGCTTTGCTCTTTTCCTCTTAAGGCTCAGTGCACCAGACTGGATTAAAGGCTCCAGCTCTGGAAAAAAAAAAAACCTCATCATTAATCCTGTTTGGAACTGAACAGACGTTTATATGCTCCCCTGACCCACCAAAAATAGGCAAGGGGTTAGCTCTGGCTTCCTGACTGCTTTGACTGTCACTCCACAACCTGTATTGCTTCTGATAGAAGCTTCTGCATACATGATGATCTCACCCCGCTCTTCTCTTTCCTCTGCAGGTAATGCAGGTGGTGAGGGAGCAGATCATGCGAGCGCTGACACTCAAGCCTAATTCCCTGGACCAGTTCAAGAGTCGCCTGCAGAACCTGAGCTACACAGAGATCCTGAAGATACGCCAGTCCGAAAGGATGAATCAGGAAGACTTCCAGTCCCGCCCCATCCTGTGAGTCAACTAACCAATGACCAGTGTGTTGTTTTTGGAGTGTAATATTCAAACTTGCACACGTTTGTCAAAGGGTTGTATTGATTGTCTGAAGCTATAAAAGCTTGTTGGGAAGTCAAGACGGCAAGAAAGTACTGAACTTAAAGGTCCAGTGTGTAGAATTTACTGTAAATTAGGGGCAGAAATGGAATTTAATGTTCATACTTATGTTTGTGTATGATCACCTGACCATGTTTTCATTAACTTAGAATTAGCCCTTTGTATCTACAGAGGGAGTAGGTCTCCTCCCACAGAGTCCGCCATGTTGCTACAATAGCCCAGAGCAGACAAACAAAACACTGACGACAGAGAAGATCTTTTGCGTTTTTTGCAGACACCGCAGGGGAGGGTGAAGTGAGGGGTATTCAATTGGTTGCGATCTGCAACCTCAGCGCATTCTGTAGTCTGACAGCTTTGTTTAGAGGAAATATTAAACTTGGAATGGAAAAGTGAAACATTTTTTGTACAGCAGGACAAATGTATAATTTTCCTGTTGTTAATTGCAGTTTCCCTTCTCCTCATCAACCTGCTCAGGACTCAAATGAGGACATAATTTGCATCTACATAAAGGAGCCGTGGTCATTAATATGCTTGTAATTACTTCCTTTTTTCTCCTTTCCATTTGTTAGCGCGATGCCAGCTGCCGGCCTAAAGCAGGTTGCAACCGAGCTCTCCTCTCATGATTGAAAATATGCATTAAATTCAAATTGTCTGCAAAATGGCATTCCCAGTGAATGCTCCATTAACGACCCTCCAACTCACTAAGCATGGAGAGCGAGTCTGTAATAGATCATTCATTGACTGATCATGGATGCAGGCCCTGTAATGGAGAACATTGTTTTGACCGGCTTGTAGTTAATGGAGTAGCCAGCACTATTGAAAAATCGTTTGGCGGAGAGAGCTTGTCCCTCTGAACAGTAATCAATGCTGAGCCGAGGGCTTATTGAATCGATATCGGGTGGGTAGAGACCAAACTTTAGCCGCCAATTAATCCAAGGGGAGAAAGCAGAACAAAAGCAAAGGAAGCTGTGAAAATATATAACCTGAAACACTTTTGAGATTAGCTTTTGATTCAGTCATCTTTAGAATCAAGTTACAAACACTTTTATTCTTTATAACGCCTCTAAATCAGTTACTGTTCCTCGATTGAAAAATAAGAGTATATGAGAATGCAACAAGTTTCCAAATCTCAGGCTGACGTCAAAAGGCATTCTGTGAGAAGAAGTGATAAGTAATTGAATCAGACGCTGCAATGAAAAGGCACATTTTAAGATTTGAGCACAGGATGACTGTTGGAAACATCACAGGCTGACGAGTCTCTCTTCACCAGCATGAGACTGCCCGAGGGTGGAATTTTCCTCTAATCAATACAGTACAGTCATGACTTGTAAACATAATGAGGAGAGCATGTCAGGCGACAGATTTAAAGGAGCTCTGTGTTACCTGCTGCATTCGCTGCCAGTTTTCTGCTTTCAATTATTGTAGAGGACGACCTTAGACATTAAAAGACGGTGAAGAGGAACAATTATGGTGTCAGAACAAAGCTGCGTCTCCTGAAGAAAGTCATTTTAACTCCTGAAAGGACATCTTAGAAGTATTTTGCGATGTTTAGTAAAGATGCAATTATTGAAATGTATGTAGGCTTTTTTGTGTTTACTGAAGGTTGCTTGCACCAGAAAATGAAAACATCACATAAAGAATTAATGCAGCAGGTCAACTCACAACTGCTGAGGATATGAGAAAATGTTAATACCCAACTTAATTTTAATGCAGTCATCAGAAAATTTGAGAGGTTTGACTCCCTTCTCTACCTCATGGATATCCCATGGATATATTTTACTGTGTAGGTGGTGGAAATGATTTTTGTTCCTTACTTCTTTCATCATTCAAACACTTGATACCAACCAGAGTGCTTCCTTAATAGAGGTCAACCTCAGCCCTTTAATTCAATTCTCTGTGATTTTCTGCATTTGCCAGAAAGAATCCGTTTAAATTGAAACTGGAGCTACTTCCTAAAAAGACCATCCAAGCCTCTCAGACAAAAACCTGTTCCCAGTGCAGTCGGAAGAATAGCACACGGGGCGATAAAGCCGAGCTATCATCATCCATCCTTCTTCTGACGAGCCACGCCCTCCCCACTAGCTGTTTCTTTAACGCTGTCAGAGCGAATGTCCGACCACAGATCAATGTAATGAGTCACTGATGAGGCAAACACATAGACAGCGAAGGATGAGCGGGGAGACAGATGAAGGGAGACAAGAGCGGATGAGCCTCGAGGAGGAAGAGGAAGAAGGACAAAAATGTGATCAAGGACAAGCAGGAATACAAGAAAATGTTAGAAATGCACAGCCTTTATTTGTCTAAAAAACCTGGAATCCTGTCGAAAGTCTTGTTCTTATTCAGTTCTAGAAAAAGAACAAGACTTTTGACAGGAATGTAAAATGGAAGAGAATAGACGAGAAATAAAAGATTGGGAGCAGCAGTGCTGCTCGGGTAGATAATATACATAATTCATGTTGAATTCACATTCATATGCAACACAGACCACATACATGTAGATGTATGAATAAATGACAGCGAGAGCTGAAGCAGCACAGATTCCCACTGATCAGCCTTTTGGGACGCTGCGTGACATATTTCCGAGTGTGTGGAAGTGTATCTGTGATTTTGGCATTCTGTTTCCTCCTGACGGTCATAATACAGGGGATTTTTGTTCGTCAGACGAATGTTGCACGCTGCCAGAAAACCTGTGATATGTAAAAGACTTCACACCCCAAGTCATTTGTAGCATCTTGGAACTTTGTGTCGCCTGCTTGCCACATCTGGATGGCAGTGGTTTTCAGGAGTTAGGCAATTCTCTTAAACTAAAAATGTGTTTCTGTATATTATTTTCTCAGGGAGCTGAGAGAGAAGATCCAGCCCGAGATCATGGAGTTGATCAAACAGCAGAGGCTCAACAGGTTGTGTGAGGGAACCTGCTTCAGGAAAATCAGTAGTCGCAGGAGGCAAGGTGAGAAACAGAGCACTCACGCACACACACGCAGACACACACACACACACACACACACACACACACACACACACACGTGTGAACATGCATACATACACAGATCCTAACCAGGCAGATCTCTGCTGTGTTCAAGAAGGGAGATCTTCAGTTTCCTCTCTCTCCCCTCTGTGTGTTTGTTCTTTATCCCTCCTCTCTGCACCCCCACTCATCGCCTTATTCCCTTTGCATTACGAAAACCCCACAGGAGAAACAATATCACAGGATCTTTGAAGCTCTGGACTGCTGTGGTGCTGCTGTTCACACAAATCTTTCCGGCTCTGTCAGCCTTCGCGGGAGAGACATATAGCGACACGACACCTCTTACTGGAACACATACAGAATTGCAGTACAAGTGTCTTTATGTCTTGAGACGCACAAACAGGCTGTCTTCCCCCTGCTTTTGCTCCTGCTGATATACGGCATGCAAAGAAATGCAAAGATGCATAAGGGCAAAAGCAGGGTAAACACACATTAATACACACTTGTTGAGATACTGTTGAAAGCTTTGAGAAAAGAAATGAATGAATGACAAAAGAGCTGACTGTGGTAACCCCGGGCTCTACAGTATGGAGGGTGTAGTGGAAATGATAAAGCAGCGCATATTTTGCTGAGACACAACACAAGTCAGACAATTTATGCATCTACTGTGAATGTTGAAGGCTGCAGCTTTCAGATGATCTAGCATCTGGTGCAGTAGTATAAAGAGCGAGAAAAGTCAGGGGGTAGTTGGCTGGTTGATGGTTCATACACTGGACTAGATCAGGGTTTGTGTCCCATGTGTGACTGAGAGTCAAGATTGATTTGTTTTTCAGTTAACACAAGTTACGGTACGTGACTGAACATAGTTATTTTAACCCTAAGTATGATCTAGTAGTAGCTGAGTAGTTGATGGCTTGACCATGGAGCCATTGACGTGCAAAACTGATGCTAGAGCGGTAGGTAGAGCATCATAGTTTGAACCTCAATGGGTGTCTGAGGATATATAGAGATGTTTTAGGTCTTCGATTTGTCTGTGAAGCCACGATGTGTTGAGTTTTTGGAAGTAAATGCCCTGTACACAAGGCATCCCTTGACTTCTGACTTAATTTAGCGTAAGTATTAATAGTATTCTTTCTGAGTGATACAGTGGAGGAGACAGGAAAATGGAGCAGCAGTCAGCTCAGATAGGAGCGTATTCGAATCACTCTGCCTGATATTGTGTTTCACACTGGCTGCCACAGGAGAGAAAGGAGATGAGGGAGGAAGAGAAAGGAGTAGCAGCGGCAGCATTAAGTCTGTATAATATACTGCTCCTCAGTCAGAGGGGGTTTAATCTGTTTGAAACCTGATCCCTTCACTCTTCTGTCCTCCCTCTTGCACTTTTCTTCACCCCCTCTCTGTCTGCATATACAAATACACAAAATAGAAAACCCAGTGACAAGCTCAGGTTTATTGTTATTGCATTACTGTCATCAGCTTCCCTGCAGGAACTTCCAAATAAGTCAAATCAAATTGAGCACAACCAGGTGGATTTTTCTCCTCTGACACCAATGTATTCTGGCGTTTGAAAGCCTGATCACGATTCGTCTTGGCAGCTGTCACCCAGATATCGTCAAAGCTGGATTACAGACAGCAAAATGAATGTAGGAGTGGGGAAAAAAATTATCTGGGTTGAAAAGATGTTGCAGGACAGATGTTCAGGTGGAAAGCATCACCCCAGATTGAGTATCTGAGCATCTTTTCCGCTTGTGGTCGGCTGATTGATGCTGGCTTTTACGCAGTGACATGGATGCACGCACCGGCACACATACTAAACACAGAAACAAAACCATTAGCCATTCAGAAGCAGTACACCCGCACACAGCCGTATATGAAGCAATTCATGATCCTCCCTGGATTTAATTTGGCACACTAGCCTGTAGGGCTACACCCGCTTTAATCTGCTGCAATAGCACACTGACTGTTAAAGAGTCGTCTGCCTGCTACAAGCTAGCCGGAGCTGTCCTTGCCTCGGAGGACTCTTGAAGGAGTCAAGGACAGGCTGTTTCTCTACAACACTCCAGAAAGAACTCCATTCTTCTCCTTGTGTGTGTCTGAACCACCTTCATGGACTCCTTCCTTCAATCCACTCTCATCTCTCTTCCTTCCAGCCATACATGTTAATCCTCTGCATCTTATCCTCTCTGGTCTCATGCTGGTGCGTGCAGTATATCCAGGCACTGGCAATCTGAAGACCACTTTGTCTTCTGCAGACGTAAGGCAAGCTGAACAAGAATAAACTGAGCCCTATAGCAAATTTAATTCTCTCTTGGTGTTCACTTGAATTGAGACATTAAATCAAAAGCAGGGTGTTGCATGCAAAATGCTGAAACTTGGATTATTGGTGTCATACTTTCTTGTCTTCTATGTGTTCCTCAGATAAACTTTGCCAGTGCTTATACTTCTTGTGAACCCTCTGTCTGACTGTTATGCATCTTGTCCTCTTTTTTACATACATATAATGTGCTCCCCTCCTCCCCTTACATCCTTTCTCCTTCTCCCACTCTCCCTCAGCATCTTATACAACTATTTCAAAGTCCTCCAGCCTGCAGAGACTCGAGTACTACATCAAATATTAATTTAGCTGACTTCAGTGCAGATGACTCTCCTCTCTACCTTCCAAAGTGCCAGTCTGCCCATTACGAGGGGATGCTTCTCTCTCTAAAAGCTCAGGTTGATGGTGTTTTGAAGTTTGGAAGAAAGAGCACTACCTGTGCAATCTTTTAAGTGCAGGTTACCAGCAGGTAACAGCACTCAGGGCTCTGGAGAGTGTAACTTGTGTAAATGCTGCACTGAAGCAAAGCTAAAATTGGAAATTTGGCCTGATTCTGTTGAATCTCACTGTATGTTCACCCACGTCCCGGCAGCTGACTCAGATTAAGACAATTATAGTTTAAGTGATACAAGAATCAATCCAAGATACAGACACAGCGTCTTCAAGCCAAAAGATGAACATATGTGCTTGTGTATAGTCACACATACACACACACAAACTAGTCACGCCTCGCAATCAGTTAAACGTCCTCTCTCAGAAAACCGCTCCCCTCACAGCTGCCGCACACATCTCTATCCTCCCCCCACCGTGGACCGGTGCCACTGTGCACCAGCCTGGCACCGCCAACTGTCTATTTTCAGCAATTAGGATTTGGACCGTGCCACCCAGGCACACGCCAGCCAGACCTCCCCAGTCTGTGCCCGCTCACTGCCAGCTCAGCTTGGTGCCCATGTTGGCAGGGGAACACCAGGTTGGTCCGCAGAGGCTGGTGGTGCAGGACAGTGACCAGCGCTTTACAGCAGCAGCTGGTAGTTACAGACCTCCACTGCAGGAGGATTAGACATCACGTCATCAAAAAGAAAAATGCCCATAACTAAAATGCCAGATCAACTAGTCATTTGCACACAAGTGTAAACCCGCCATGATGTCCCCTATGGTTTGTGGACTACCGTTTTAAGCCATGTTTAAAAAAGCAGTTTCCATCATGGTTTTTTTGAGCACCAGAAGTGACCATATTTGGACAAGGTAGCCACGCCCTAAAGCATACTCTGCATTATCGTATTTTTTACTCTAAATCGGACCATAATTTACAAAAATGAACATCATGCTTTATTGAAAAAGACTTGAAAGTAGCGATTGAGACTAAAACCTCATTAGCAAATTGTTTACTGAGGTAGTAAATCAAGTGAGAAGCAGGGTCATTTTCTCATAAGCTTACATACAATCAGACTTCTTTTTGAATCTACACGAGTTGCCCCCTGCTGAATGCAGGTTTAAGGCACTTTTGCATTGGCTTCACTTTTCAGAGCCAGAAGCTGCGTCCATATTTTATACAGTCAGTGCTTGCACCACATCATTTTAGGCTTTATTGTTTTTTTAATATTGTGGTCCATGTTCCAGTACATATCAATCAAGTGCAGCCTACAAAGTGGCCATGTAGTTGAATCCTCACCTTTGACACAACGAGTGTGTATGAAAAGTATGAAAAAAAACAGAATTTATTAGTGGACAGGTGGTCCATTGTTTGTATTTCAGAGAACAGTTTAAGCACAATGGTGTAAAATGGTCGCTTGACTACCTTGTAAACAGAGCTGTTATTATTTAAATTGTAACATCAGAAAACTTTTTCATAAATCACCTCAGTCATATTTCCTGTAGGTAGAGTTGGCACTTCCTTACCTCTGGTGAGGACTTGGTACGTTTGAACTTTGTTTCATCACGTCGCACTCCCGGTTTCATCTTCATTTGAGTCAGAGAAATCAAAAGCCGGGATATCCTCATGTGATCTTCACTTGAGTGTGTATGTTGAATCGTTGTTACAATGATGAAGGCAAACTGTCTGTTTTGTTGCCCATCAAGATCCCTCCCTCATGCAGAGCATCATGGCCCATCTGTGGATTTTCCTCAAGGCTGTTTTCTTTTTTCTTCTTCCTCTTTTTTTTCCCCTATATTTTTGTAACAGATTCTTTTTCGCCGTGCTAATTTCCTCTCCCATTGATGACTCATGAGATCCCATATGATGTCTTGTGCCAGCCGCTGACATATTTCATAACTCTTCTAAATCTCTGTTTCCTCCCCTCTGTCTTCCTCCTTGTGTTTTCCTCCAGATAAGTTTTGGTATTGCCGTCTGTCTCCGAACCATAAAGTCCTGCACTATGGAGATTTGGAAGAGAGCCCCCAGGGTGAGGTGCCCCACGACTCTCTGCAGGACAAACGTGAGTGTCAAGTGAAACGTATTCAAATAAGTATTTTCTTCAAGTCTCTATCTGCACCGAAGGCTTATATAGTGTGTATGGACAGTGTCAAGCAACTGTCATGGCATTGTGTGTTGGCTTTGAGAGCCGGTGTTAACATTAGTTTTACTTGCAGTGCATGCACGCTGATGGATCTGGAGAGAATTTTAACTTTTTAATCATTTGAATAAACCGGCCGCCCATCTGGGATGTTGATGTTGTTGTTGTTCATTCACTTCTGTCCTCTCTGCAGTGCCTGTGGCTGATATCAAAGCTGTTATCACCGGCAAAGACTGTCCTCACATGAAGGAGAAGGGAGCCCTGAAGCAAAACAAGGTGTGTTTGTGTGAGTTTGTGTGCACACGTGTGTGTACACGTGCATGCGTGTGGGTTGCTGGGTGTGTAACCAGGCGAGAGAATGTGTTTCTCTATGCGTGCGAGTTGCATAACGTGATGTCAGTTACATAAATTTGCTTTAGGAAATAACACATAACTATGGGTATCAGTGCTTGGCGCAGTGAGACGTATCCATCAGCGGCACTGTGTAAAAATAAACCACAGAATAGTCCTTTAGCTACAGACGCAGCTCACACAGGAGCCACCAAACACATGCTGATGCCTTTTCTTTGCTGTTAAAATTTGAAAGTAAGACATCGGCATGCCCTCTGCGCTGCTTTAACCAGGATGAAAGAGCCATCTTGTCTGGGGCTGTGTACACATCAAGCCCTTGCTCTCCTGCACTTTGCCTCTGCAAACCTCCACCCACTCCACCTGCAGGACTCTGATATATTGGATCTTGGATAAAAAGCCTTGAAGACAAAGAGCACGCCTCCTCCCCGCTTTGTCTCCTTTATTACCTTGTCGATAACTGCAGGTCTAGGAGAATGACCTGAGGGGGGTCTGCGGGCCGTCTAGCAGGCCTGTCCCAGCCTTGTGAATGAGAACAAGAGCACATTTCATTACTCACCGTTACAAGGCCGGACCAAAGTCACCTCTACGGGCGTTAGAGCAGAGCTGGCATCAGGACCATTTGTGGGACACAGAGTTGGGAGGGTGAGGTGGCAGATTGTGTTTTCAGGCTGTATTTCCAAAATTCTTACATTCTACATGTATTCATCAAAAGCAGTTCTTCGATAAAAGATGTTTCTTGTAATTATTCTGTACGCATATATCTCCTGTGAGTCCATATTTACCTTATTTCACCTTCTGTGCCTCAAGACATGTGTGCTTTTTAGCAAACAGGTTCACCAGTTTGCCTTTCATCAGTGTTGCATTTTCCATCTCATTACTGAAGCACAGCTCTCTGCTGTATGTACATGCAGGAACGCACAAATGACTGCAGGATACATTGTATGATAAGTGTGGATGATTGCATGTTCTGCTGCATTTACTTACATTCATGCGATTTGCGACGGGTTGATTCGTGTGGAGAATCCTCTGCATCTAAAGAGCAGGTGCAGATTTGTGCAGCTCTATTAAAGTAAAGCTGCGGTGGGGAAAAGAAGATTTAATTAAGCAGTATTTCATTGAAATCTCAATAATGGTAGAGAGGGGAGCTGCACTTAATTAGTTCATAAATAAAAACAGTTAAAAAAAACATTGATAAATGAAGACAATATAGTTAAAGAAGCTGTTCATTCACTGTGCGGATTATACTTATTTCATTAACAACATGCTCCCAGTGTCAATGTTAACATGCTGACATTCACAACCTTTTCTTTTGTGTCTCTAAAGATTTCTTCATCTCTGTGACTTAATTTGGGGTTTTAAAAGCTCTCACATTTTCAGTTTAAATAAACTTTTCAATGACTAAAAAGTATATATTGAGGAAGAAATATCCTAATACGTGTTTCTTGAATTGAATTTTGGCTGTAGTTAATGTTTTGATCTCTCAAGTGTTCTTATTTTAGCATCATGACATATTTTCCAGTGTTGTAAAAAGTACCCAAAAGTAAGACTTGAGCAAAAGTAAAGATAATGCATTATCAATTGCAGGCATTCAATCAGAGGGGTGTGCAGAGATTTGGTGTTTTTTGTCCGTATGTCAGGGTTTTCACTGGCCCGTCTATGATCAGATGGACTTATTGGCTACAAAAATGCAGATGAAAGGTTTGGATATTAATTCAACTAGTACTCAATTATGATTTTAAAGTAACTAAGTAGATTCCATAATGTAATGTATACTTAAGTACGTGTAAAATTGCAGACTTGAAAGTAACCCAAAAAATGACTTAATTACAGTAATTTGAGTAGCTGTAATTAGTTACTTCTACACCCCTGGTTCCAACTGCTGAATATAAAGTTATACAAGTAGCACACACACAGATCTCCAGTACCAAGTTGTCAAATCTCAGTTACACCAATTTATTTTGGTAGCAGGCCGGCTGGAACAAATGACTCCTTTCCTGATTATTGGAATCAGTGTTTATCTTTAATTATCAAATAAATGTAGGGGAGTAAAATGTGCACTATTTACCTCCAGAATGTAGTGGAGTGGAAGTATAAAGTAACAGAAAATGGAAGAGTAAATGTACTCAGTTACATTTTATCACTGATCTATTCTGTTCTGAGTCTCCTGATCTGAGACAAAGCCCTCCACTGAACTGCACCTTTTAAGCTCTCCGTCAGATAGAAGTGCACCTCGGCTGCAGTCTCAGCCTCTGAACGTGTAATTACCTGCTGCCTTACTAAATCAGACGCTAATTTCAAGCAAATTGCAAGCAGGCATTTAATGAATTGCTTTCATGTATACAAATCTGGCTCTCTGTGTCTCTATTCTGTCCTCGCACTACAGTCGATTCATTCCCCACAGTAGACCATAGTAGATATTGAGGGAATACACCCAAATATCATATCACACCACATCATATTCCCAGCGTCCCTGGGCATTTGTCAATATCCAGTATCTGAGGGCATCCCAGATATTTCTCTCTTTGAGTTCTAGCTCGCTGATACCTGATGAGTTGATGTGCAGCTGATGTAACAGATGGTGACAAGACGTGAGGAGGAGAGGGAGATTGTGCTGGTATGACAGCATTGTTGTGTGAATCTCACCTGTTCCTTTTTCCTTTGTACCTTTTTTTTTTTTCTTTTCCCTCGCCATCCCACCTCCTCCTCCACTCTGTCACCATCTGTACCTCCTGCTCTGCTCTGTCTTTGCACCATTTTCTCTTCCTCACCCCTCCCCTCCCTCTCTGCCTCTCACTCTGTCCTCTCTCCAGGAGGTGTTGGAGCTGGCCTTCTCTGTCCTCTACGAGTCCGACGAGTATTTAAACTTTATCGCTCCTGATAAACACGAGGTAAGCCGGCGGTGTTTGTAGACTGTGTAAGACAGAATGAACATGTGTGACTGCACAAAGAGAATGGTTTTTGTTTAGTGTATATTTATAGTGTATATGCAATTGTCTGTTATGTCCTGGAAATTATCACTAGAGTGTGTTTAAGCAAATTATCAGACACATACACAGTAGATTAAATGTGTGTGTGTGTGCCGTATTTTTTTTTTTTTTTTTTTTACAACCTTGCTCTGGGAGTTCAATTCATTGAGTTTTAATGGGACCATGTACATGTGGACACATTATCCAAGCATAAATGTGAGCATAAATTAGCAGCCAATTAAGATTAGATAATGCTAATTGCATACAAAGCTATCAAGGAATACTATAATACTTATAAACATAGCTGTAGATTTACAACATGAACTCATGCAGAAGTCATAAAAATGAGATTCGGAGATGTCCTGTTAGGTTTACACCCAAACACATTGTGTGTATTCTTGACATTTAACAAACATGTTTAATGCATTTACTTCCTCATGAATCATTTCGAAACCTGAAGTGTCAAGTCGTGTTTTTCACTGCCTTTGTGTTGCTTGTTTGCCGGTTGCTGCCGATAAAATTGTTGCTCAGCAGAATAGTGTGAAAGGATCAGCACGAGCGTGTATTAGAGCTGCACGATATACAGTTTCAGCATCAGCTTTGCAATGTGCACATGCGCAATAGTCACATCGCAGGAGCAACTTTTTTGCTGTTTAATATAAGAAAAAAACTTTCTCAGCTCTCATTTCACATGACTCATCTCCAAGAAGTCTGTCTTGCATAATTGAGTTAGAGACAGGCAGGCATGCACAGCGATCAACTATCATTCTTGATCAGTTTGATGAAATGAACTCCCCTACATAATCCCACCCATCATTCTAAAGTGATTAATTATTTACAAATTGAGCTATTCAAGTTATCTGGAAGAAATTCCAGTATATATTCATATCGCAGAAAACCCTGTCAGACCTGGTGTGTATCAGATCACCTACGTGCTCGTGTGCATGCCCGACACAAACCAAACCTTATCTTACAGAGGACTTGGAATCAATCACACCAAGTCTTAGGTGGAATAAAAACTTATAAGACAGCTACAGTAAGAAACACCCTGATAATTCATTATTACGATATCTATTGCTTTATAAGAACTTGGTCTCAGCGATGTAAAATAACACTTTTAAGCGCTCAGCAGGTTTAAAAGGAAAGTGCGATCCAGGCAGTCGAAATAAAAGAAAATGTGTCAAACGAGGAAGGAGATGATAAAAAGCTTTTATTACGTGGCTAAATCATAAAGAAGCAAATCAGTAAAAAGCCAACCTGTTCTGGTCACTCTTTCTTCATCAGGGTTTCAAACAACAAACAGTATGGGTGTGGCCTCACTTATACAGCAGCAAGACACGACTTACAAAATAACAACAAGGAAATAATGAAACAAGGAAATAACATGAGATGAGATGACAGAAAAATATACTTGCACACACCATGCAGAAAATAGACACCCATATATAATATATAATATTTCATGATACCACGATAGGCTGTGAAAAATTTTCAAATGCTGTCATTTTAATGACTTTTAAAGGCATTCAGGGACATTAAGAATTTATTTGCAAGTATGAGTTGGTTGGATATGGATAAAATCCCTTGGTATATTTCTCTTTTATAGTGCAAGATTTAACTTGATATATTAATATTCTAGAAAATCCAAAATTTCCATTAGAGATGTCTCATTGATTTGCAACATTGTCTATAATGGCATAATACACTGTTAACATAACTAACTAAGCTACCGTGATATAAGTAGTGCAGAAAAATCACCCAATCTTTTTTTGCATTCAGCTTTGAATGGACTTGACGAGCAACTTGACATTGACGTGAGACTTGGAGTTTACTTCAAAGAGTTTCCAACACTGTCTTATAACTGTAATGACTGGCAACAAGTGGCAGGGGAGTGCTTCTGTGTTTCATAAATGATGGTGTACTAGTACACATTGCACACAAAGTACTGATACTTCATGACTTCTTCAAAGGATAATTCACATCATTTTCTCACCTGCTTGAAGCCAGAAACCTTTTGTAAACATAGAAGTTGTATTCAGGACGAGAGAGAAGAAGATGTCCCTGCTCCATTTCTCCTGAGTCGCAGTGTACACACACTTTCCTCCCCATGTCTCTGTAGCAGCAGGTGGAGTCACCATCTCGCTTTGAGTTTAAAAACATGTCAAAGCTAAATATAATGTGTAGAATTTTTTTTGGTTTTGTGGTTCCTGATTTGTTTAAATGTATGGCTCTACCTGTCTGTCTCTGCAGTACTGCGTGTGGACAGACGGTCTAAACGCCCTCCTGGGGAAGGAGATGACCAGCGATTACACCAAATCTGACATGGACACCCTCCTCTCCATGGAGATGAAGCTCCGCCTCTTGGATTTAGAGAACATCCAGATTCCCGAGGCCCCGCCCCCGATTCCCAAAGAACCCAGCAACTATGACTTTGTTTACGACTGTAACTAGACGAACGACCCCACGAGCCCCGAACCCCAACCCCACCCGGCACCTACTGTACTCACTGGACCAATCCCCCCTTTTCTTACAAACTGGAACAAAAACAAATAAAACCATATAATATAAAAAATGAACTGTGATTGAAAGAAAAAAAAGGATTTATTGAACTATTTTCCTCTTGCTTCTGGCTTCATAAGAGAGAAAATGGTGCGTATTATCAGGCTCGCTGCACTTGAGGGACTCGGGGTCGACGCGGAGTCATCGGGTTGGAGAAGAGAAAACAGGAAGTGCTTGTTTGGCCTGTCGTTGGTCGCCCTGCGTCTTCTTCTTCACTCTCTTCCTGTGTCTGATGTTTTAAAACCTTCACTTATTCTTCTCGGCCGAGGCGCCCGCTGTCATTTTGCTTGAAGAACGTCGTAGACAAATGCTTAGAAGTTCTATTTGATTCCACTTCCTTGTTGTCCTGGCTTTTTTGTTTACTTTATTATTTTTCCTCAGGGCTTTTGTGGGGGGAGGGATGATGGTTGTGTAGGAACAGGGAGGGACGGGGGTTTTGTGTTTTGTCGTCAGCTTTCCAGCAGTATTTTCTGTCACATTCTCACTTAACAGTATTTGTGGCAGCTAAATGTTTCCCAAGAGACTGGAAGGAAGGTTGAAGTAACTTTTAAGGCGAATACTTCATAAAAATGGTCTCTTATATCCTCTGTCCTGCTACACATATACTGAAGACTGTTAGAACAAGTCGATCCTCAAAATCAAGGCACTGTACGACAGTAACAAGCCTTTTCTTTTGGATATTCTTATCTTAATGTTACTATCCCACCGCTGCTTTTTGCATATTGTACACACCTACACAGTGGCTTTGCCCAAAACAACCGTAAAAGCACCGCCACACATCCAGACACACACTCGTCTCTCCCTCAGTTGAGTCTCTCTCGTTGTAATGACTGCTGTACACAACATTCCTAAGCAATATTTGAGCTTTTTTTGTTTATCATTTGTAAGATGGTCATAATTCAGTGATTTTAAAATTGTGAAACTGCCAAGTAGTTGGTATTACAAAGAGGATGTTAGTGTTTTTGGTAAAGGGAAGTTGTCTTTTTTTGTGTGTGTGTGTGTGTGTTCAGGACTAAATGGCCACAAAATTGAAAGTTTATGTATTTTTTTAATTTAAAAACAAATCATGGTTGTTATTTCTGGTATGATTTATATATTTTCCCTCCTTCCTATTTAATACCTTCAGATGTTTTTTTCTTTAGGATTTTTCAAAGCCCCTCAAAACTGCTGTTTACATTAAAGATTTAAGAACCGTAACTTATTTTTCTTTCTGTTCCTCTTTTCATTCATGAACCACGTGCACTTAAAGGATCATACCAGTGTGATGAACATGCAAGTGAACGATTGCTCCTTGATTAAGAGCAGGCAAATCAATACAGAAATTTGGTGACAATCTCCATCTGGATTGTCTTTGTTCAACTGTTTTATTATTGTCATCAGTCATAACTAATCTAAAACCAAACTCATGTTAGAAGAATCAATCATTGTACCTTTAAATCATTAAACAAAATCTCTGGACTTGTAAACAATTGACCATCAGAGGGCACAACTGTCTTCTTCTTCTGTCTCTAGTATATTTATTTAAAATGATTATAACTGTATAAACTGAGGTATATGTAATATACCTGTAAAGGAGTTTTTTCATTTGTGCATTTGTGATTTAAACTTTCTACCACTTGAAAAACCTAAAACCTGAACTGAATCCAACTGAAACCAAACAAACACGAACACTTTAAAGTCATATCCAAGAAAATATGGAGCAATGTGCAAGTATGCATAACTGACTCTGTAAATACCTTTTTAATTTCACATAAAAATGATAAATTTTGCACAAATGTAAGTAGTTGCACCACAAAAATACATGTAAAGTCATTTGTGGATCAGTGAACATGTGGTTTTACATATTTGCAAATCACTCCTAGTAAAGTTTCACTAGTAAAGTTTTATGTGGATTATGGTACAGATTTGTGGATTGTCTTCTGTGGGTTACAAATATTTCAGACCAATTAAAACTTCTATATGTGCTAAAGCTTTTAGCTTAGCAGCTACAGTGAATTATTTGGCTTTAAAAAGGGTGTAAAGGAGAACGCTGCAACGCTGTTTTGCTGTGAAGCTCCAGGTATGTTTTGTGGACTACGACACTTCACCGGACTTTCCATCGGCATTAGGGTGAGTAGATAATGACTGAATTTTCATTTTTGGGTGACATTATCCTTTAATGCATTCATAACAATAAGCTAATGATATAACATATAATAGTTTAAAACTCACAGGAGCCATTTTTCTGCATTGAGTGCTTTTTGCTTTTCATGCTTTATTTACATTTTCCTGATTAAACTTACATACCTTTACCTAAGTAAACATTTGAATACTTCCACTGCTCATCTCACACACACACCTCATGGTTAGATAGGCTGGAGGAGTTGTGCACAGTGGCACAGTTTCTCCACCATCACACCACCTCCTCTTTCAGAGTCTCCAGCTTCATCTCCTCCTGTCCAGCTTACACAGCCTGCAGGTGTCCCCTGAGCCACAGCAGCATCAAACCGTAACCTCAACAGACCCGGTCAAAACCTAATGACATTGAAAATACCTCAGTACACTCTGTTGTATCACTTTCAGAACTGTTATTTCTGGAACATTCTTGAATTGCTCATGTTTTATCTTCATTAAATCAAAGTTTCTCTGTGCAAATCTAAGTTGTTACATTTTCTACATGTCAAAGTGGAGAGAAAATGCTATTTTAAAAGGCAGTACCACTTCTAAATCCGTAGAATTTGCTCATCATCTCAATACTACAGTGACTGAAGCAACATGTCATCGTCCTTTAATATTTATATGGAAAACAGTCTGTCAAACACTTCAATGATTTATGAGACTGAGTTATGGTCTACCTTGGTTTCTAAGCTGAATATTTTAGCTCAGGTTGCCTTTGTGTGTGAGAGTGTCCTTGGTTTTGGTGCCTGGTTTTTCCCATTACATGCATGGCTGTGTCACAGGATATTTATTCCCCTGCACACAGGTCGTAGCAGTCCCTTACTCCTCTGTGTGTGACACCATTTCCTGCTTGACGGCTCTATCTACCAGCCAGCACAGAGACCTCCACTGAGCTCCGTCTTCAGGGGAAGATTGTTTACTCACCAATGGATACTGATGCCCCTGTGCTCATTAGAAATGTAAGTCAGAGCCTAACAGCATCTGTCTCACACTCTCTTGGGCAAAAAAGAAAGCACTCTTTTCTCTCCTGCCTACCACCCAGTACTTTAATACACTCACACACAGCATGCGGATGTTTCAGCAGTCGCACTTAAATGGCTCCCGTCCTGGGAGTGGAAGTTGTGGCGTGTTGTGGGCCACTCTGTGAAGTGGATTACTCACTGGAGCCGGTGTCTCAGATGAAAGTCTATTAGACCCTCATTAGCAAGGATGGAAGAGTTAAAAGGATGGAGAGGGATGAAGAAAGAGGAAGAGCTCAAGGGAGGTCATACAAATAGAAATACTCACTCCAGGAAGTTATAGTGACAGGGGACCAAAATAAAACGCACCGTTACATCAAATAATTTACAGATTTCTCTGGGTTTAAACATTGTTGGAAACATTTGGGATAATGTACGTACACAACTCAACAAAATATATAACAAACGTTCAGTCGTTTTTTGACCATTTTAATACAGAAATGTTACAAATTACATCTTCAAATTGAATACAAAAAAACAGCATGTAATTGAAATCAGTGTTGTAAGAAGTACCCAAAAGTCCTACTTACGTAAAAGTCAAGATACTATATTAAAATATCAATGAAAGTGAAAGTTACCCATACGAATACCACTTGAGTAAAAGTCTTCAAGTATCCACTTAAGTATTAATACTATATACTTAAGTATTAATAGTAATATTCAATGGCAATAAATGTACTAAAGTATCAAAAGTACAAGTAAAGGTAAGAATTTTCCGAATCTTGTAATCATTGTTCTTTTAATCTGATTGCCTATACAAATTGATTTAAGAAAGCTTTGCTTTGGCTCTAATGCAGCATGTCATCTTAAAAGTAACTAGTAACTAAAGTTATCAAATAAATGTAGTGGATTAAAAAGTACAATACTTCCTCCAAAATGTAGTCTAGTGGAAGTATAAAGTATTTGAAAATGAAAATACTCAAGTGAGGTACAAGCGCCTTAAAATTGTGTTAAAGTACAGTACTCAGGTAAATGTATTCGGTTACATTCACTCATCATCAGATCTGAACTACAACTTTATGTGACAAGAGGAAGAGTGCCAAATATCATGACATCATAATGTAATAGACAGGAAAAGTGTTTTTATTATTTTGTCCACTCCTTGTGAACCTTGCTTTTATTGAGATATTGATCCAGATTTGATTGACACACGCTAAAACCAAGATTTAACCTCTGACGCCCGCTTATACACCTCTGTGGGAATCTTATGGCGATATAAATCTATGTCAATCATCACTATATTTGTGTGTATGTGCGTGCGCGCTGCTGGAGGAAACAAGCTGGCAAAGTAGCTATTTTTATGTACTTACCATATCTTGATTCCCTGTGGCGCTCGTTGCCATCATGTGTTTGTGTGAGACAGCAGAAAGACAGGAGGGAAGAGGACTTGGCTGGCCTCATTACAAGTTTCTCGGAGACTTCACGCAGTGTGTGTGACAGCAGCCGGAGGGGCCGCAGCCAGCAGGGTGCAGCTCCTCTCCTCATCCAGCAGGACACACTAATCAAATCAGATTAAGGCTGGAACTGATTATATGGGCAAGCGTTCTTCCAGAGCAGCCTCTCAGACAAGTTGGCATGACATCCAGACTCGTCAGCCTTCTGCCCTCGTTAATGTCTTCTGATGGTGTTTGCAGGGTCAACACGCCATCAAAAAACAATTTATACTCAGGCAATAGTTCTAATAGCCGGAGGATTATCCGGGGTGTTGTCTCATTTTTCAAAATAAAATTGAATTCACCTCCACATTAGGGTTAGCAGCAGATGTAACAGCTGCAGATATCTCAACATTTCAGCGAATAAAACCAATTCAGTCACTGTGTGTGATATAAGTGAACTATCCTTTATCCCCCTCAAAGCTGGACTACATCCTGTACTGGTTGTTGCTGCTGTCTTACTTCTATATATACAGCAGTAACATCAGACTTTAGGTCAGGAAGCTTGTGAACATTTAAAGATTTTATGCTGCATCATCAAAGTGTCTTCAAAGTACAGAAGGATTAAAGGTGAAGCCAACACAAACAAAAGAGCTATACTTGCTATTTCTTGTCTTTTGCTATTGGATGTGATGCCGTAGTTCAGTCGTTCCCTAAGGGCGTTATTGACAAAATGTCATCTGACTCGAGTAAATCACAAATCTAATGGTGCCAAAAAGAGCAGCTAACGGGGCAGAGAGAGAAGAAATGTGTGAGAGCGATTCCAAGTTTTCCTGCTCATCACTCGTATTGACTTGTTTTCTCAGCTTGTTGTCTCTCAGTCTCTCATTACCGGAGAAGTTTGTGGACCCATCAGAGGCCGCAGATAGGAGCTCTGCTACACTGATGTTATTGATTAGTGGAGGGACTGATCGATTTCCCTTGTACATTATTATTTACCTGGCCTGAGAGCAAGATGGCGGGCAGTGTGGAGCAGACTGAGCGATGCTGGGTGCTGCAGACACATCAGGTGAGAGCAGAGAGTTACTGATTCATAACTCAGATTTGACCTCTTATAGATCATAAATACATAAATGTTTTTATCTTTCTTATTCTAAATAAGAAGAAGACAGAAGTAAGGCCCTGAGAACCATGTTGGTTTTGCCTGATCTCCTAACCGGTTTGAGGTGGACGGGGCTTAGTCGAAAAAAAGGTGGTGCCACGGACGTCTGAGCACCAATCAGAGTGTGGCAACATTTGGATTAAATCTGATGACCAATGAGGGATTGTTTGCTATGGTTCCAACCCAAACAGTCTTGATAAAGTAGAAGTGATTTTTTTTGTTTTTTGTTTTATTGCCTTATAAATAACACCCGAGGAGGTTATCAAACTTGGCCTGATTCAGAATACATGTCCATGAATATTCAATGCTATAAAGAAATACTTAAAGGGGCCATGATAGATATTTTTATAATAACAAAGTATCAAGTAAATGTGATTGCCGTAGGGAGTTACTATCCGATTTGGCTGCTCCCCTTCTCATTATGAAGCTTCATAGGAAGTTTCATTATTGTTTCGCTGAGTTAACACTGTAGTTAGCTGCTAGCGGCTCTTACAAGTTAAAATATTTGTGCAGATTCTTAATGCCTTTTCCATTCATTTCATTTGATTGCCTGGTTGCACATGAAGCCATAATGCAGTTATTTGACCCATACCACGATGTTTTACTAAACCGAACCAAATAGTTTTAGTGCCTGAACCTCTAGCCTTTTGATACATGTCATTTTGGGAGTCAGTGGCAATCGACCTATTTATTATTTCGTTGTTAAGGTACAAGGATGTGTTGTTGTGATCTGGGCCTTGCATTCACCAGTTTAAAACAATGTCTAATGAATAATAATGTTGTTTAGTAACTGGATATGTAAATAAGCAACTGTTTACAACTTTAAAGGTGATATGTCAATGTTGTGTTTGAAACTTGTTTGTGCTGCCCCCAAGTGGCCAAAAATGTATTGCATGTTTAAGATTTAAAAGCAGCAGGAAGTGTAGTATAAAGGGTGGTGTATTTTTTCTTGAATCCACCACATGAATGTAAATTTAATGCCCTTAGATAATTTTTCTGTAGTAGAATAATAATCTAGGATTTGTTAACCTCCTACATTTGAAGGGTTTTTACTGTTTGCTTCATATTCTCCTGGTAACTCAGGTGTCACACATCCGTAACTGCATGTTAACAGTTTAAGCCTAGAGTTGGCCGGTAAACTTCCTCACTGGATGGAGGAAGATGAGCGATGGCTGTGCCTGCTCCTCCAACTGAAGCACCTGGGGCCCTGGGCCAGGATTAGTAGGGCGAAATGATTGCATTAACCCAGACAAAGATCATCCCTGCAGAGTGGGAAACTGTGATTTAGATAAACGGATACAACTCTGAAATTGATTTCCACGTCCACCCCAACAGTTGCTTAATCTCAGCTATCTCAGTGATGAATCTGAAAGTCTTCCCTGGTGTTGGTGTGGCGATTGATTGAAGAGACCGCTGCAGTCGGTCAGTGTTTACAAGAGTTATACAAGCACACCAGGACTAATGCATTTCTAACAGGCTGCAAGAGGAACAGTCTGCCAAGATGCATTCACTCTGAAAAAAAAACTGTTGTAGATTAGAGGCGATCAAGTTTATTTGTATCAACATTTGCCTCATAGAGACAAAACTCCTGGAAACAGCACTTAAGAATAAATCTCATCACCAAGTATATTTAGTAGCTGTTCTGGAGCTTTCAATCATATCACTGGGTTTCTTTCTGAGCACTTTTATGACCTTGGAAACCAAACTCCCTAAACAATTCAGTAATATTTATGATGTCTTTCCTCGTTGGTTAAAGTTTGAATAAGATGTTGTCAGAAAAGTACACATCAAAAACTATGTGAACCGGGGAAATTCTTCATCCAGAACTCGTGTTTGCCTTGTAATTATTCTAAAGAACAATGGTGTCTGTATTTCTGAAATGCCTGCACTTTTTTTTTTTTATCATATTCCTGCACACCAGGAACCATCTGTCAAGAAGAAACAAAACCTAACAGAGCTAAAATGGTCCCAAAGTCACCTGTCATCTCTGCCTCTCATTCATTTTTTTTTTTTTTTAAAAAAACATACATTTAAGTCAAACCCCAGCATGGAATTTTCTTTTTTTGATGTCCTCTTTATGTCACTAAACCACCCTCGTCTCCCCCTTTTACCCACTTTAACACACGTAAAACTTTCTATTTTGGTGAAAAGCAGTCTCAGCAAGTGAACATGTCATACGCAAGTCTTTTGTTCTCCGCTGCGGCGCTCAGGATCTAATTCTGGTGAAGGCTGACACCTCTTGATGTTGCAAAATGGACGGGTACTTTGTTGTCAACCAGAGCCTGTGAATCACTCAGGATGGCTTTGAAGAGCACGAGGCACCACTGAGGACGGGGTAGGCGAAGAAGAGGAGAAGAGGAGGCAACAAATGAGCTGAACTTTGCCTCAGGAGTCTGGTTTTGGACCGCGAGGTTTGCTCCTTTAATTGCTTCTGAGTTTTTCGAAAGTCACCATATGTTCAGGGGTGTCTGGATTTGACAGAGAAGACGTGTGGGGGGGAAATGAAAGATGGATGGCAATGTACTGACGACCACAGGAGATGTCTGTGTGATGCACCAATAAATCTTGAAGATTTCCCCGCTGCCAGCCCCACCCAAGGCTGCACCAAATGAAACCTGATGGGTAGAGGGACTGTCCTCCAACTAGGTGACCTAATGGGGTCAATACGTCCAGTTGGTGCTGCTCCTAGCTGACCCTCTCTGGAGATAGCAAGCAGAGAGTTTCCCACACAGTAATTAATACTGCATCACACAATCAATATTATTGTTACATGGTACATAGGGATGCACCAATCCGACTTTTTCACTCCCAATACTGTTAACAGGGCTTTGGATATCTACCGATACCGAGAAGCCTTCTGATGTCCAGCACATCCATTTCAGTAAAATATTAAGTCCAAAACACAATATCCCATGCATAAATAGCGACAAAAAAGCAACCAATTGCAATTTATCTGTCAAAAACTCCTTCCATTACACTCCATATGCCAATATTCATAAATATGAGTGATACCCAGATGGCCACCAACCTCTGCACATTTGATTGTCACCTCAAATGAGTAGATATGAACTTCTATGCCCACCCTAGAGCCAACAACAGCCAACGAGTGATTGCTAAGACATGATACCCAATCTCTCTTCCATCCCCTCTTTCCTGAGCCACTTACACACTGGCCACAGGGTGACTGACTGACATCATGTAGCCAATTAAATGTCATAACTAGCGATATTTCCTTAGAAAAACGTGTTAAGTGTTCATGCTAATAGGGGCAGTTATAGATCTGCAGGCTTATTTTTGCATTAAAATATTCCATCAAGGAGAAATATTAAATATTTCAGTGTGTTTAAACTCTTATAGATCAATGCCAGAAGCACTTTCAAAGCGTCTTATGATTCAGACTGTCACCTTCCAAAAGAGCACAAAACCATGCCTGTACTCCAGATGGTACAACAGCTTTGAATTTACTTTGGGCGAGACTGAGATCGGTGTTTTAGGATCATTTTACATACATTTCCAGGAATAGTCAGAGATAGCTGTATGCCTCACTGTGTGGAAGAGCCTGGAATCATTATTTCATGTATAAGGCTTGACTTAATCATTGCTCTCCTAACTTTTTAAAAACAAAATGTAAGAAAAAAACATACATAGATGCAAATGTACTTAATTGTTAATCATTAAAATAACATTATCCGATTCCCAATCCACCTATCTGAGTCAGTATCAGACCAATATCCAATATCAGTATTGGTGTATCTGAAATGGTACAAATCAGACCTTTTCCCTCGTCTGCACGTCCCTCAGACAGTACCATGAGACAAAAATGCTTCTCGTCAAAGTCATAGATGTCATTTTTGTTTCCTCCCTGTTTGTGTATTTTAAAAGAATGTCCTTGAGAAACAATTCCTCATGTGTGAGAAAAAAGTGACAGATAGAGATAGATCCATAAATGAGCATAGAAAGAAAAAAGTCTCCCATTGGGCCATTTTTTTTCAAGCTGCATTGTGTGGAATTGACACGAGACTAATGTGAACCAAATCCAGCCCTGTGCGTCTATATTTACCCCTGCAGAACCTGCCAGTGCTGGTGTGTGTAGGATGGCAGCGGGCATAGCGCTTCAATAAGGAAAATACTGTCAAGACAGCTCACTGCAAGGAACAGGCTGAAGACTACTAGTGCAATCTCAGGTAAGACTTTCAGCTCTTTAAGATGCCCCAGGATCCTTCAGGACCTGCACAAAGTTCCTGCTCTAAAGCTTTAAAACCTGTTTCATGTTGTTTCTTTTCTTTTACCTTGCCAGTCAGTTGTTCCAGTTAATTCCTGCTGAGGGCACAACACAAGCAATCTTTGAAGTTTCTTTTTGCCTCTTCTCTAAAATATGGGTTTACCCTGTGCTTATTCTTAATTTAAATCTCAGCTGCTTCTGTGGCTGATGTTCAAAAAGCTGTTTTGGACTATAAAGGTAAGAGTTAGTTTTTGAAAGTACGTGAAGTGACCCATCATCTGCTTTCATAGGTTGTGTCTATTGCACATTTTAGCTTTCCCATGAGTCATGGTGTTCTATATTAGTAAATAATATTTTATTATTTGGCAATTTAGGTTATGGTACTTTATTTTCTGAAAATGTTGCCTTAATTATGACCCTTAAATACTGCATGCTGTAAGTATGAACGTCATCTGCACCTGAATGGATACAGAGAGGGAATTGAATTGGGAGATTAATTTGAAAAGTGAAAAAAAATAAAAATGTAAACAAAAAGTTCACATACAAAACAAAATACCTATTAGTGCAGAATATTAACATTGTCAAGCTGTAGTGTTTATAAAAATTAAACTACAAAGTACAGAAGTTATAGAATAAGAGAGTCTAATTTTCTGTTAGCACAAACATATTTTTTTAATTCTTCTGTCTGTGTTAGGTGGTATTTGTTCAAAATATCATTAGAGTCACCACACTGGAGTGTTTTACTGTTGTTCATTAAAGATGACAGTACAATTAATATGTAATTATGAATGATATTAATGTGTGAAAACCTAAAATGTTTTTAGGTTTGTAAAAATGAGAAAGACAAAAGACCTTAAGCATTGTTTAATTTTTCTTAGTTACATCATTTAATTTGCTGCTGACTGGTGTTGCAACATCGTATCGCAGAAGTTTGTGACACTGTTCAATATAATCTACAGGATTTGTGCATGTGGACACTTTAAAATTGTTTACAGGAAGTTCAAAATGGACTTCTCTATTTAAATCCAGTGACTACAGTAACTCCAATTGTTCTTTCTGCCTCTCATTACTTTAATCGTCTAATTTATATGTGAGGCCATTTAAATAGATTTAGACTGATCCCCTTTAAATCAATAGTTTGTGAAACTTCATCAAGAATTACTTCCAATTAGTCCAAGGAGCAGAATAAAAAATCTTATTATCGATAATAGCTATTTTAGAGGGTCTGGACCTCAATAAATCTGTACAAATATGCATTTCATTAATTAAGACTCCTTTCATTGATGCTAAACCCACACAGGTGTTTTGTCTAATTAGTAGTGTGTGATCGTGCACAAACTGCGGTACATCTCAGGTTAACTTACATGTTAATCACTCTCATTAGTGACTGAAGTTTGTTATTTCCAGCACAGCTCCACCCAACCTCAACCTGAGCAGACGACTAAGAGTGAAAACAGGTGTGGGTGGGCACGACCTCTGATTACCGAAATATTTTTCTCAATACGATGCAAAACAAAACATGGTTTAAAATCAAAACTACATCTGAAAAGGGAGGATATTCAAAAACGATTTGGGTTGAGCTCACCTATAAATATATTAAGGTCATAAAATTAAGAAAACTGTCTCCATCCAGTGGCTGTAAACAGAAAACAACAAACCCAATGCAGACAAGAGAGTACAAAGATTTCATGTTTAATTCTAGTAATTAGATCTTTTATACTCATTATACATATATACAGTAATTACATTTTAAGTAGACAAATGTCTTCAAAATCAAGTCAGTAGGAAACATTTAAACAGTATATTCATTCACATTGTCTTCAACTGTTAAACTCCACTGATTGTTAAATTATAAATGCATCGCAGCTTTCATTAATTAGCATCAAAATAAGAAATTAGCTGCGTCAAACTAACACGTCTGATCAAGCTAAAGTCACACGTTGTCCAGGTTTAAAAGTGACAGAGTGAACAGATTTTCCGTCTCCTGCACCGCCAAACGCTTCATACCTATGAATAAAAAAATAAGTAAAAGTGAATTCAAATGCAGTTTATTTATAATAGGTTTGATGGACGGATCTAACACAAGGAAGGATCTATAATATTTGTCTTGTCTTTACCAACTTTATGTATTCCTGACACATGAGAGATGAGTCAGCAGCTATAAATAGTTGACTGTGCAATTTCTCCACTCCTCCAGCTCGGCTATAATTCTAGTAATTTCACAAAATACACAACAAAGTAATTCCACTTGAGAAAAAAATGCTGAATACTGTGAGAGTGATTATAATAATGAATCACATCTCTCTATTGCTGCTACTTGGCAACACCTTTGAAACACCCATTTGTCAAAAGTTTTTCATTTCCTGCTGTAGGTGAGACTCTAAATGACTCATTATACGCCTGATAGATTTCATAACCAACTGAAACTATTAAAGACATTTCTGTAAAAAGATTTTTAATATATTCCTGTGGATTAAAAAGACAATGTTTTCATATATTTGCATTAGTGTCATTTTGTGTTACTGTTGCAGTCCAGTCTGGTGTCGTCATACTCACAGTTTTGTGTATCTGTTCCAGTCGGCTTTGCTGAGAGACGGCTTGGTCGCAGCCAGGGCGGAGTTCACATGAGCCGAACACAGCAGGAGGCCCGGCTGGCTCGAGGCTGAACGCACCCGCACACAGTCCTCCTACGCCCATACACACACACACACACACACACACACACACACACATATAAGCAATCTCACAACACTGGTCGATGCAATAGCCATGAGTAGAATAGTACAGAATACAATAAGCTAGTTTCAAATAGATACAAAAGTAATACATGATGTAATTTAGAAAGTAATAGAATAGAAACAAAATAATCAGAATACAACAGTATTTCAATATTTTCTTGTCTCTTACGTTGGCTCTTCTGTAGTTGTTCTTGATGTTATTAACGTCTTGTTGTAGACGCTCCAGCTGCTCTGGGCCGAGCTCTTCGTACCCGCTCCGGAGGGAGGACATGTAGGCAGGTGGGAGCAAGCCCCCAGGGTCACGGACTGACGCCCTTGAAAAGTCATGGTTCATGGAGTTGGGTCCAGAGGCGCTCTGGGAGATCTGTCAAGGGAGTGAAAATGGAAGGATACAAAAAAAATGGTGATGTTTCTAAACCACTGAATTGCACCACTGCATTCAGGGTAACGTAGTTACAGAGGCCTTTGTTAATGTGTATATACAGCTTAGGTGTATATGTATATTAAAAGACTGAAGTCAGGGCAGAATTTTGTAAATGCTTCAATAGTTTAGATGTGAAAATCACATAACAAAAGTTCGCAGAGTCAATGTAGCATTTTCAGTACTATGTAGTAGAAATATAAGTCTTGTTCCTAACCATGTTAAGTTAGATCTTCCCATAAAAAATTACTGCAACTTCAATCAGAAATGAACTTTGAGCATCAGCCGGTAGCAGGTCTACCTGATTAACTGTGTCTGCTTGAGAGAGAATGAGTTGTAAAGCCTCTTAAAGGCAATCTGAGTAGATCGATATCAGTCTAATGACAGAATACATTGCTTGACTCAAGGTGTCATTAGTCTAGTTTAACATAAAGACTGAAAGCACAAAGAAATAACAGGCCTGGCTCTGTCAAAAATCCACTTCTTAACAAACCAAGCTGAAATGTTGTTTCTTTGATTTGTACAAAAACAAATGTAAAAACAAGTTGTGGTTTTAGGGAGAGTTATGTGTTATGTGCAAACAAACAAAATTAAGCATGTGTAATTATTTAGCAATCACACCATCACAGTGTCAGTGGTTTCAGAGGAAGGCATTTTTCTTCCACTTTGGACAGAGACAGGCTAACCGTTTCTCCCTGTCTCCAGTCTTTGTGCTATGCTAGGCTAACTATGTCCTGACGACAGCTCTGTCGTTAATGCACTGACATGATCATGATATCAAACTTTTTATCTCACTCTTGTATAGAAAGCAAATAAGTGTTCCCAAAAATGTTGAGCTATTCTTTTAAATAAGTTGAAAAGTTGCCAAAGGTCTTGGCATCTCAGCTCACTCTGGAAAAAGTTTAAGCCATATGAAATCTCTAATTTCATGGTTAACTTAACCATAAAGGCATGGCTGACAGTGTCTGCAATGTGAAATTATAGAGTGTGTTGTGAAAGAAGTGGGTTTCAATAAAAAAAAAAGGCAGCTCACCAGTCCAGAAATCGGCGAATTCCCTGACTCTGACTCGTAGGAGCTTCCAAAGTAGAGTCTCCAGACATTTCCAAGATGTTCGTCTTCTACTTTAAGCTCACTGGGCTCCAGGAGAACCATGGACTGATCCAGCCCCGCAACTGCTTCTCCCTCCCCCACTGAATCATCTGAGCCACTGCAGTTGTTTGGGAAGATCATGGAGGACAGACTCATGTCGCTTTCTGAGCCAGAGGTCAACTCCTGATTATCACCCAGACACAGAAGGCCAAAGTTTAGATACACGAGCCCAAAGAACACGAACAAACAATGTGGCTTTACTGTGTTACTGCAGTTAGATTAAAGCTCATTCTGCCTCTGGTAAGTGTTTAACTTATTAAATCATATTCTTGACTCCATGGTTGGGGATAATTTGAATTACGGAGTGAATTGATAATGAAATAACAAGTAGAGCAACTCACACATGCCGAGATGCATACAAAACTCATTTAACAAGCCTTCAGGGACAAAGAAAACCGGCTGCTTAATAAATAATTTGAAAATGGACCGGCCAACAGTTCCCTGCCTTCCTGCTTTAATAGCCAGAGGCAACCAAGTCTCAACAAAATGAGCTCTTCTGTGACTTCTCTTCTAAGTACAACAGACTTACATGTGGTGTGCCGGAGCCCAGGCTGTTGTGGACGGCCTCCAGCTGGGCGTTGTAGAGCAGGGCCTTCAGGTCTGCCCCGGTGAACTGCTCCGTCGCTGCAGCCAGCTGCTCCAGGTCCACATCAGCAGCGAGGGTGATGCCGGTGCTCAGAGCCTTCAGGATCTCCACACGAGCCTCCTGGAAATGTGACGGTCAACAGTTGGATTTAATATCAAGGAACTGGAACATTGATTTTGTTAATTGATTTTGTTGTTTAAGGATTTCTGCACATATACATATCTAAATTACAGTATAAAGTGTAGTGTCAATAAAAAGTGTTGATTTGTGGTTGATTTTAATTCAACCGACCAGATCAGGAGGGGGGCAGTAGAGGGATTTGTCCAGTCGTCCAGGTCTCAGCAGGGCCGGATCAATTAGATCTGGACGGCTGGTGGCTGCGAGCACATAAACACCTACAGAAGCAAACATGAAAGACTGTTATGCATTTAAATTAAAGGAATAGTTTGTCATTTTGGGAAATACCTGTATGCATATTTACTTTCTTGTAGAGGGTTGGATGAGAAGAAAGATACCACTCACGTCTGTCTGGTAAATATGAAGCTGAATCTAGGAGATGGTTAGCTTAGCTTAGCTAAGCACAAAGACTGGAAACAAGGGGAAAAAGCTAGCCTGGCTCTGTCCAAAGGCAACAAAATCTGCATACCAACACCTCTGATTCAATTATTTATGCTAAGCTTAACAGCTATTAGCTTCATTAGTATTTCTCTTGTCATCAAACTCTCTACAAGAAAGCAAAGTGCATCTTCGAAAAGCACAATCTGAAACTGCCATGTAGCTTTGCTACTTTGAGAAAAAGACTGAAAAACGTGGGTCATAACCATCTTTCCTAAGTTGAACCAAGTATTCTTGTTGGCTAGGCCTAACCAAACTGTGACAGAAAACTAAAAAAAACACAAACAAAACAAAAACAAAAAATTGGTCAACAATATGTCATTTTATTCTAAATGTCTCCAAGTCAGTTGCTTAGATTAATTATGATATTGTAAGAACAACACCAACATGACAATATCAGATAAACCTTTCCAAAATGTCTGACATCCTTTAAAATGACAACTGTAGCACTGATCAGTAAAATCTAAAAATCTAACGTTCTTTCAATATATAGAGAACATATACTATGTAGTATGCTTCTGTGTGACCTACCCTGCAGTCCCTCCACCCCATCCAGCTGGGTGAGGAGCTGGTTGACCACACGGTCGGTGACACCTGTGCTGTCGTGGCCCCTCCTGGGGGCCAGAGAGTCGAACTCATCGAAGAACAAGATGCACGGCTTGGCAGCTTGTGCCCTGGAGCAAACAGATGACAGGAAATTATTACATTTCCAGGAATGTCTGTTGGTGGAGCTCGCAAATACTATTAATATTTGATGATTCACTCATTAGAACTAGCAACTATAAAGGTCTGCTGCAGTCATAAAAAAAGTGAGGGAGTGTAAATGATCACTAACCTTTGGAAGACATCACGGACTCCCTGCTCACTTGCTCCAATGTACTTACTCAGGAGTTCAGGTCCCTACAGAGAGGTAAAGATACTGTGTCACTGAATATACAAGCTGCTCCCATTTAGAGAGACACCTATCTTCTTTATCCTGACTGTCAGTGCAAAAGCCCAGCTTACCTTGATGCTGATGAAGTTCATACCACTGTCTTTGGCCACAGCTCTGGCCAACAGGGTCTTCCCTGTACCAGGAGCTCCGTACAGCAATATTCCTGAGCGATGGCGGATAGGAAGATTGGAGAACAGGATGGGATACTGCAACACACCAAAGACACACAATTATAAAGAATGATTTGGTATCACAATGCATGAAATTACCTCAACAGTCATTTCACGTATCATGGTTTAATGTAAAATTTTAAGAGGGGACAAGTCAGACACTGTATGATGGCTAATTTTATATCATTGTGACATTATTGAGCCAAGAGTACCATGAGTAAATCGTAATTTGGACAGTTTGGTGTCGCTACACAAAACCGTGAATACACACAGTTTTCACTTTAAAATTCTCATCACCAACTTTTCTGTATCTACTGTATAAAGTGCAAACTTCTTAAAAAGACAGATTTAAGTGTTATAAGACTTGCACCCCGAAGGCCTTAATTTCCAGGACCTGCTCATGGGTCGGCAACAGACAGACAGCAAGATTGAAGACTACGAGAGCTGGCAGATTCATTACACGATAAAAATAGATCAAATAAAACCATCCAATTTCCAGACAGCCTAGTGTGTTTTCTCATAACTGTGCAATTGTACAACTGAAGTAACAAAAATTCAATCATAGAAAAAGCATGATGTTGTGATGGAACTTAAAAACTAGGTTTTAAATTGGAAGATGATCTGCTGAATCCCAAAACAAATCCAGTGTCACCCATCACGTCTTTCTATCACACAGCATATAAACAAGGCAACTGTTCACACATTTATGGTTGTAGATGAAACTGAATTGCAGACATGAAAGGGATGAATTCAGAGGCTTCGAAATTGAACGTGGTGAAGATAAATCTTCTGGTGAATGTGACTCTGATTAAATAAATTAGTTTCATTTAATTAAAATCAATTAGAGTTCATTTTCGTTGTCTGTATTCATTACTTCACTCCCATTTGTGTTGCAAAGATACGCTTTTAAATCACATTCACTTTATTTAACTTGATATCTTGTGTTCCACCTTTCTGATACAGCACTTCTTCCATCTGACTGAAAACACACCTGGTTATCTTGAGGTTATACACACGAACACTGACCTTAGCAGGGAGCAGTATGGTGTCCATTAGCTGCTGTCGCACCTCCCTCAGCCCACCTACCCTCTCCAGCCCATCTCCACTTGGGGTGTGGAGGTCAACACCCCACAAAGAAGGAGGCGTGAATCCCTTGAGAGCCTGCACGAAGTCCCTCGATGACAGACACACACCTGAGAGACACGAAGCGCGAAACAAATAATGTGATAATAAACAGAATGAAACTTAATCATGAATTCTATCATTCGTAGCATAGTGTAGCCAAAGTCTTAGGTACCCTGGTCACTTTGTCTTTGTTGTACAGTGTTGGCATGGACGGCCCGTTCCAACAGCAATACCAGGTCTTGGGGCGTGTATCCCTCTGTCTCCTTGGCAACAGCTGCTAGGTCTAGAGTCTGTAAGGTCTCCTCTGATAGGCTGTTTTTCCTGAGGATGAGACGGCGCAGGATTTCTGCTCTCTGAGCCTACAAAGAAGAGCAAACAAGACAGCTGTTGGGTTTTTTCTTTTTACCTTTACCAGTGTGTGCATGTCTGTGTATATTAGTGTGTTGACCTGGTCTGGTGGCTGGATGTGCACAAAGCCCTGGATGAAGTGGGACCCCTGCACCTCTGTCAGGGAGGGGTGGAGGGAATGCTCACTCTGGCTGGTGATGATCAGACACACCAGGCTGGAGTGAAGCACCACCTCGTCCACCACATCCTTCAGACCTGCAGCCACAAACAGACGAGAACAATCAGCATCAGGGCCTGTGATTATTATTATTACATACATGACAACAAACACTACCGCCCAAAACACACATAAACATAAAAAAATAAAGAATCAATGGTTTACTCTGTGCAATGTGCTGCTGCAGCACCGCCTCAGGACCATGCTCATGTTCTGGTGAGATTGGTGATCCCGTCATATGGTCCAAGTCATCGAGCAGAACAACTGAAGGCTGCCTCCACTCCGCCTGCTCAAAAATATCCTGTAGCATCTGTCTCACTGTTTCTGCCCGTTTGCCTAAAAAAAAAACCCCACACAATTTCATAAATACAGACGGTTGACAGGGAAAACAATAATGAATGAGAGGAGAAACATGACAAATTCAGTCACATTTGCTAACCTTGTAGTTTTTTGCAGTCCACCACCTCCACATGTGCATCCAGATGTTCTCTAGCTTTTCCACACAGGGCTCGGGACAAGGTACTCTTTCCACTTCCCTGTAAGGATACATAACAATGTGTATTAAATGTATACAAAACTGTATAATTATGGATAAAAATGCATTAAAAATAGGTATTTTATTTGCTGTCTCTCTGACGAGTTCAGGCTGAAAAAAATCATATCAGCACTCAAAGAGATACCTTAGCGCCAGTGATGAGTAGAGTCCCTCCTTGGAGACCCCGTCCAGTGGTGCCAAGCTCTCGTGAGAGGGGACTACCCAGAAGGCTGTGGGAGATGAACTGGAACCCAGTCCTACTGAGCTCATCCATCCCACTGGGGACAAACGAAGGAGTGAGATTTATAGAAAGAAATGAAAGCTGCTCATGCATAGGCTCACAAATAGCTGTACGCTTACCCAAGAATACAAAGGGGGGGAAGCTCTGGTTTGGGTGTTTCAGCTACAGATGTCACAGCAGGCGTGGCCACTGGCTCTCTGTCTACCTGTAGATGACACACAGTGGCAAGTGTGAGATTTTGTTTAAACCATGGCAGCACCAGCGGCTTTGAGAGATTTTGTTTTATCAATTATGCACAGAAAAACTGCATGCTTGTACCTGTATGTGTTCCTTCCGCATAACCACGGGTGATAATAAAAACAGCTGGTCTGGAGGGTCACTCTCTGCTTCCGGTTTCAGTACAGTCAAAGCCAACTCTAACTTTGCTATTAATAAGAAATAAAGTAGGAGAACAGTCAGGGTACCTACACCTTTTCCATAGTGAAATTCAAGCACCTTTCGATCATTTTCAATTACATATTTATATACAAACATTAGTTTGTCACATTAAATCACATTTTATTGTGCTATAAACAAAATAAAGTTCTGTTGATGGCATTCTACAAAAGGGTGACACATTAAAGTTCCCATATTATGCTCATTTTCAGGTTTATACTTTCATTTCCGGTGTCTACTAGAAAATGTTTACATGCCTTAATGTTGAAAAAACACATTCTTTTTCTCATACTGTCCTTTCCTGCTGCACCTCTATTCACCCTTTGTCTGAACACTCTGTTTCAGTGCCTGTCTCTTTGAAGCCCCCATCCTGACAAGTCTGCTCTGATTGGTCTGCTGTCACAGGCCTGAACAGGCACCGCCCAATGAGTTTCCACGTGAGCTCTGAAGGTGTTTTTGCTACCACAGCTGTGTTGAGGGCGGTGACTGTATAGTTGTGACATCACAACCTGACAGAAGTCCTGACGGCTCATTTGAAGGCAGTTTCCGAATACGGACTATATGTATTTTTCCATAGATTGAGTGTTTTGACTCTTTTGCAGTATTTGTATAGCAACTGCTAATGTTTTATAATCAAAAAAGACATGGAAATGTAGCTTTCTACAATACCGGACCTTAAAAGGTAAACACAAAGAAGTTTCATGTATCAAAATATGTCAGGTGCCTGTACACTTGGCATCATATTTAACCTGACCAATATAAAACAATTTATTATGAAAGTAATGCAGATACAATTTCAGTTTCAAGCACTTCATCCAAAACTCAAGCACTTTTCAAACCTTGAAAACACCACGTTCAATGATTTCTAGCATCCATACAAACCCTGAGGGATGTTTTATCGTAGCTGAATATACTATAATTTAATGCATCCATTTTGTGATTTTTAGCCTCTTTGGTATTCAGTATAATGGTAATTTTATTATACTGCCATCAGCAGATTTGTAAAATAACTTGTAAGAGAAGAGTGAATCACCATCAGTTCCATGTAGGAGGATGTTGCCAGTCCGTGGAGTGAGACAGGCTAAAGGTTCATGACTCTGAGTGTGAAGCCAACCAAGGAAAGCTGTCTGAATCTCCTCACCCTCCTCCTCCTCAGGCTGAAGAGAAAATATCAAAGATCACATGGACATAAGGGAAAAAGTTGGATTAAATCTTAATCAGCTTTGACAATTTAGGAATATGACCAAAAAAAGAAATCTCTTTACACCACACACTAACCACATATGGCTACTCCAGCACTCACCAGTGGCTTTAGGGGCTGTAGGCGAATAGAGGAGGCTACTTTGATAGTTGATTTGACTGGTTTAATTCTAACTGTTGAATGTGGGATGATATTCAACCTCGTGGCCAGGGGCTGTGGGATCTGAAATTCACAATTTATACAAGAGATATGATCGAGATAAATTTGAGTGGATAAATTAATCAATTATTCTTTTATTAGACACCAAACTCACCCATACTCTTCCACTATGGATCTCTCCCTTACTGAGATGTCTTTCCTCTCCAGTACCATGGCACACCACCCTGACCACCGCAGCTTCCTCTTCTTTTATCCCCTCTCCTCCATCTGCTGTAGCAGCAGCTTTAGTAACTCCTGCGTTCTTCTTTTTCTCCATGGCCTGCTTGGCTCTGTCCCTTGTTTCTTTAGGCGAGGGCACTTTCGAGAGCAGGCCATAAGTCACTGGGGACTGACCTCCAGTAAGCCCAGCATTTGACTGATGGCTCAGAGGAAATAAGTGAATGACGCCAGTTGCGACGTGGCTTATAGTGCAAAGAGAGGCTGGAGGTGCAGCACACACTCTGTAGATGGAGTCAGTGAAGAGGGCTGGGATGTTGGGTACAGGCTGTAGCTCGTTAACCCGATCATAGCTACCCTTTATCATATAGCGTAGTAGGCTCTTAAGGTCAGCTATACCACCCCACTGGTGGTTTTGAGGAATGGTCGATGGTCCTGCAGGGGAGGAATGATCCATATTTTGCTGTCTGTGAAAATGCTGCTTCTCGCTGGTTCTCACTGGAGAAGCACTGAGGTTGCCAATTCCAGGGCGGATCTTAGGAGAGACAACTAGTTCTGTGAACTGCTCCAGGCGACCGTAGGGCACAGATGGTGAAAGTGATGCTGCACAAAGTTAAAAACAGATCATATTGTGTTCAGGAATACTGTCACTGGATATGAATAACACACAAAAGGAGATGAACAAATGCTTGAGTAATTGGCTTAACCAGTTGAACCCACGTCTTATTTAATTTCTCAATTTGGAAGAGAGACGAGGCAAATTTAAAAGACCTCTTTGCTAAAGACAAAAGATAATAATTATTGTATTAACTCTAACCTATTTGGATGTAGATGGCTGTGTGGCTGTCCACCCACACAGGAAACACAGCATCTTGGAAAACCACTCTGATCTGATCCAGCAGCTGCTGCTCCAGTGCGGCACTGTGGAGCTCCTGGTGGTGGTGATTCACAGAAAACAGATGGTAACATATTGTTTGATGAGGTTCTGGGTCACAAATCTGCCCCTGGTGTGCATTTGAAATGGTGGAAGTGAATGTCATTTCATTTATGTAGCTTAATGATGCTTGTTGTAACCGCTGTAATGTCCATAGTTTTTTCAGTCTGACTTAGTTTTTACTTTTATCAGAGTACATTTTTACACAACTAATTTCACCTTCACTTGAGTTATATTTCTTTAAAGTAGCAGTACTTTTACTTGAGTGAAATATTCTAGTACTCTCAGGTTACAATTTACTCTAAGACACTTATGCTCACCCACCAAGATTTCCCAATCATCAGCTGACAGAGGCTCCACAAACACTTGATGCACTGATGAAACCTGGTGACATGGTCTCAGGAAACCCTGAGAGGAACCACAAAACCAGTCAGTTAGCCAGAATGTGTCATTATGGACGGTTCAGGCGGGAAACAGGGCACAGACCAAACTGCTGCTCACTGTGGAGCCATACCTGCTCTCCATCTTTCAGGCCCAGCTTTTCTCCCAGTTGTCGACATAGCTCCACTTTATGGCTGTCCAGGCTGGAGGAGGTCCTGTTGTGAGTCCAGCTGAGGAAAACTGGAGATCCATCGCCCCAGGACAACTCCAAAGCCTGATTCTGAACAAAGACACACAAAGCATTGCATTGTTGTACTTTTTGATCATCCATTAATCTCATTTTATAATGTAATTTTCATACAAGTCTTTTTACAGAGATTAAGGTTACAATCAATGACAGAGCTAAAACAAGTTTGATTCCTGTGTAAAGATGTCAAACTGGTGGGTTGAGCCAATAATTCTCCATACCCACCAGCCAAACAGAGAAGCAGAAAGGCTTGTTCGAGTATCATGGAAACTTCCTCATGTATGCTCCTTCAAACTTTATCAAACAGTTGCCATTTGAAACCCGGTGTTCTATGAATGCTAACTGATCACAGCAAAACAGGATTCAAGACCATGCAGTAATTTGTGAGACTACACTAGCATTTACCCTCCTGTTTCATTTGAAATGTAAAGTTTTGTCACCACCAAGTGAGGCTGCAAGGGAACTACTACAAGAATAGTGAGATATACTTAATACCATAGCACTGGGATCTTTGATATGACAATGTCTTATATCTGCTTGTCGATATTTATTACTAATTATAATTACTTGAATTGTTATTATACCCAAGGAGACACTACGTGTATTAAATCCTCATTTCACACTGCTAAGAAAGCTTTTCTGCCCCCTTATGTTGATGGATGTTCCCTTTTCTGGCTGACATACTGTTCATTTAACTGTAAATAAAATCCTTTCTTCCTGTCTTTAGCAGGGCATGTAATGGAGTCATGTGTCATAATAAACTTTATGCTAGTGAGCACGTTGACGTGATGAGCCCAGCCATTAGTAATTCTGTAATGTAAACAATGGGTATAACTTACACTAGAAAGTCTCTTATTGACAGCAACATTTATTAGATAGATAAATACAGGAAACGAAAAGCACTCGTTAACAAACCCAACAAGCACTGAGGGGTTTCACCCAAAACTGAACTTCCACTAATATTAGCTGACACCATGACAGCTGTATAGCTAGCTAGGCTAACTTACCTCGTTCAGGGAAAGATGCAACGCCAACTTCGAGGGGAGGTGAAGAAAGCAGTTTTTTGTGTTGTTAAAAACAACAGTTACGGGTTGAATGCCCTGATTGCTGAACATAATTTTCACATGAATAAATACAAGTCAGGTGGCGCTGCTAGCGTCAAATTTTGCAAGAAACTCATAGTTGATCGATGTGCTCCGTGTGTGCCCAGCTAGACCAAAGCAGCTGATAAGGAGCTGAATCGGTTTTCAAAATAAGATATTGCACACGGACACGCAACAGATCACTGCGTATTCGAGATAGAATGTGCTCTTATTGTGAAGTGTGTCAACCGGAACATTATTTCCAGAAACATGGCGGCCCCTGTCAGGAACAATTCAGGCTGCTGGGATGCCCCAGAGATTTATAAACACCACGAACAGCGGAGAGTGTGCATTTCTCGACCAAAATATAGAGAGGGGAGGAATGCTAAAGCTGTTAAGGTAAGAATTTGAAAGTATCAGTGAAAAAAACGCAACGTATGTTTAGCTATGAGACAGTGTCACTCTTAGCTAGAAGGTAAACATCGCGTATAAGTCAATTTAACAATACATATAGCGTCGTGTTGCTAATACATCGTAAAGCAAATGTTATTACATTTGTCCTGTGCATCATCAGGTTTACACCATCAACTTAGAGTCTCGTTACCTGATGGTCCAAGGGGTCCCAGCTATTGGAGTGATGACAGAGCTGATCCAGCTGTGTGCCCTGTACGGAGCTGTGGAGGAGTACAGGCCGCTGGACGAGTACCCTGCTGAGGAGTTCACTGAGGTCTACCTGGTCAAGTTCCAGAAGCTCACCAGTGCCAGGTTCAGGATGTGACCTACCCTATTGTCCATTAAACTGCACTTGTTGCAACATTGGAAAGACTTGCTGGATAATTTTGTTTAAACTGTTTGTGTTTCAGAGCAGCCAAACGACGCATGGATGAGAAGAGTTTCTATGGAGGTGTGCTGCATGTGTGCTACGTCCCAGAATACGAGACTGTGGAAGACACCAGGCTGAAGCTGCAGGACAGGAGGAGATATGTAATCAGGGCTGTTCATAATAAAGGTACACTTTACTCTTAAAGGAAATAAAAAAAAATACCCTCTATTCTTGTAGATCTTGTATTGCATCTTTGAAGAGCTCATATGTTGTAGACATTTTTGTGTTTTGTCTGATCTTTTGTTAAATATCTGTATTTTTGACAGTTTGAATGAAAAATGAATCCAAACTTAAACTATTTATTGACGCTGGCTTTCTTCTCTAATATTATTGTTACAAAGCAAGAGAAAAGGAACAGAAGGAGGCAGGAGACAAGGAGCCAGCCTCATCAGACACAGCCACCACATCACAGACGACTGCCACCAGACATGATGAAACACCTTACAATGATAATACAGGGGAGACTTCAAACAACAGCCATTTTTCAAGCTTTCTTTTACCATTACCTCCCCGGGAAAATCATTACTACAGACATACAAATCAGCATGGGACTACACCAACAGAGGATAAAATGGGGACATTACATAATGCCATCATTGGCACAAATCAGCAGCCACTGCAGAGTTCAAGCTCCAGCCAAACCGCTTCACAAAAAGACAGAGGCACAGAACACAGACTCACCTCAAATCAGCCTCCTGCAGTCAGATTTGTCCCACGGACCACACACTTGGAGAGCAGGAAACGCAAGATGGAGGAGGCTGCGGAGCACTCGCTAACTGATGTTACTAGAAGCAATGAGCCACTTATTGGGCCAAAGCTACCAGAGCCGGCTAAACTAGACATGGAGGATGTGTCACTGAACACAACTGTGAGCCTGATCAGGAACACAATGAAACAGGTAGTCTGTACATTCAGAATTAAACAAATTCTTCACTGCACTCCAAATCTCCTTATTCATGTCAGTAAAATCATTTGTTTCATGTTTTTCAGGTGGAATCTGTACCGGACCTCAAACCAGTGGCGAAAAAGGTGAAACCACGTCGGCGGATTTGATCAAGCAAGCTGACATTCAGATATTACTGCAACAACTTTCAAAATGACTATTCAAACAGTTTCTCTCAGCAGCTTGTTTTAACATTTTTTTTTATTAAAAAACGACAGCTGAAAACACACATGCTTTCTTCATTGTTCCAGTTGTTCCTGAAATACATGCTGCTCAAATGTCTCAATGCTCTGTAAAAAACAAAGAGAATAGAATATAAAAGTAAGAAGTTTCTCTTTTGGAAAAGGAGTTATAACAGTTTTTATACAGCAATTCATTGGTGGTTACCGTGGCGTCAGGGAGGCAGTTTCCAAAAGCCTCAAGTAACAGATTCTCCTCTCTCACTGCCTTTTCAAAGTCAGCAAAAGAAAGTCTGCCATCATGGTCACGGTCCTATGAAAGAAATGAACAACAATGTATGGAGAATACATGAACACAGAAGTTAATAAACGTTTTATAGATGCCTCACCATCATCTTGAGCGTGATCTCCACCAAGTCTTTGATTCCTTCGTCAGGCTCCTCCTCTGTTGGCTGTGTGATCAGGCTGTTCTTCAGCATCCGAAACATCTCCTCTCTGGAGATGTAGCTGTCACCGTTGAAGTCATACACATGAAAGCAGTCTGAGCCAGGCACAGAGGGCAAGAGTTATTACCTGGATCATACAGATTCTAAGTCTGATTTTTGTGTTTGGGATGAGGGCTCACATTTGATTTTTTCATCCAAGGTCCCCCGAAGGAAAACAGACAGTCCCTCAACCCATTCTTTCATACTGACGTAGCCATCATTATCTTTGTCAAATGTCTTGAAGACTGGAGAACAGACAATCAGGGCATATCCAGGTTATCGAACAATACCCTGCATCCAATCTGCTGCTCGTTATTTGTGACCATTCAAAACAGGAATTATACCTCCATCCATGATCATGTCATCGGTCATCCTAAAGATGTTGTGCAGCATGCACCTGAACGTCCCTCTGTCCAGGCCGTGAGCTGCTCTTCCAGGGACAGCTGGCTGCCCCAGGAGCTGCTTATAGTGTCGGATGAGACACTTAACCTCTGTTTTATTGACTGGGGTCATTAAAATATAAGTTATATTAGCTGTGTAACAATCTGAGTTCTTTATAGTTGCATCGCTAGCCGGTACCGTCAATTAAAAGCAATGAAACGTAACATTAGCGGACTAGCTTAGCATAATTTAAAGGAATACTCACAGTGCTCCACTTGTTTCGAGATTGTATCAGCCTGAGTTTGGATCAACTTTCTGGTCAAAGCAGTCATTTCCGACATGTTAACAGCTGGGACGCAGCACAGCCACAGCGCGAGACCTCAAACAGGCGCGATGTTTACATTCAGTCGCCATGGCAACCAAGTAGCTTTGCAGGCAACAACTGTGTGAGGTGGACAGTAGGGGAAAAAAAACAAGATACAAATAAATAATGAAATACACGAGATGATTTGTCTTTAGGTTATGTCATTCCCGGTAACACTTACAATAAGGATACTTAAGTAATGCATGAATTATGATGTTGCAGGAAGTTACATAAAACTTTATTTCAGACCCCCTTTTCCTCTCTAGAAGCTGAAGCACCTGTAGAAATATGTAGCAATGTGTCTTAATCAAACTTGGAGTCTGACGCAAACATAACTTTAAGAGACAGGAGCTAAAACAGTGTTTCAGCACTGGGCAGTATGAGAAAACTGACCTGTTTTCTGAGCACTAAAGCATGTAAACCTATTCTAGTAGTAACCCAAAATAAAATGATGAACCTGAAAATGAACATAATATGTCTCCTTTGTGGTTTGTTAACAAAGTCTGATCAGTTACATCTCAGTACTGAGCTTTGAGCTACAGGAACCAGGGATTGTCTAACTTTTAAGCTTGTAACCTTCGCAGTCAGATAAAGTGAAGAGACACTGTACATTGTGGGGAAGAATATTTACCACCTGAAATGTATTAAAAGTTAGCTTTGATGACAATGCTTTGTCATCAAATTATTTCCACTGAACTTCTTCCCGCACACTGTGCAGCTGCAGGGTTTCTCTCCTGTATGGATTCTCATATGAATGTTCAAGTTCCCCGCATGCCGGAACTCTTTTCCACAAATCCTGTAACGGTACGACTTCTCGTCCGTGTGAATCCTTACATGCACACTCACACTGTTGCCATGTCGAAACTCCTTACCACACACTTCACAGAAAAACAGTTTCTCACCAGTGTGGATTTTGCCGTGTGTGGCCAGATGTGCGCTGTGGCTGAATTCTATGCCGCAGAAATGACAGCAGTAGGATTTACCACCTCTTTGTCTCTTCATTTGGCGGAGTTGGGCTGTGAGGTTCACAACTTTCAGTCAGCTGGTTTCTATCTGTGTGGACTTTGATGTCTTTACTGACACTGTACCCTGTCAGTGTTTCTAAACCCAACTCAGTCCTCCTGGCCTACACTAGGGTTGTTGCAGGCAGCTCTCAAAATCTCTCTCCTGCTCTTGTTTCTGTTCATGTGCACACTTTACTGTCTTTTGATGAAAAATGGGAGGGCTGATACCTGATGTGAAACAGTTTGTTTTGATGTAAGGACAAATTACAGGACATCGTCTTCTCTTGGCCTCATTTTTCACTTCACCCTCTGTAATTTGCCTAAAAAGTATAATGTGTAAGCATAAAATGTTACCACAAGATGGCAGTCAGCTCATCTATGAAAAGCAAAAATGAAGCATGCAACTGCAGGCCTTTTCTTTCCTATCCAGTTACAGAAGTGACACCTAAGAATTTAATAATCACTCTTGCCTAAAGGAATAACCAAAATACATGTTCCTGTTCCTTTAGAGAGAAACTGATAAGGCCTGTTTTTCTGGCATGTTCCAAAGAGTCTAAGACGTGCGGGAAACAACTAGAAATACATCTCTTTTTTTGTCTCCTTGGCGTAATATTTCATTTAGTCAGTAAAGACAAACACTGGATGATTCATCAGTTCAGGTTTGAAATTTAATTAATAAACTACAATGATTACAAATGTTCTTTTGTCAGATAAGATACAGACTGAACCAAAACATGTAACAAGTAAAACATTTTAAATGCAGACAGATTTGGTTTCCAAACTAAATATTTCTAACCTACGCCATTAACTCACAATATTGCACCACTACTGCCGCCTGTGTGTGTGTTCGTATGTATGAAAAACGGAAATAAACAGTGTGAGGTTAAATGTGCTGAGGGGGTATTCTTTCAGTCCAGTCATTATATGAACAAATGTTTGTGCACAAAGCGTGTCAGTCAGACCGGTGCGCGAGGTTAGTTCTGATTGGCAGTGATGTGTCGATCCAGTGGTTTGGGTTTTCGATCATGGAGCTCCACACGGAGACCTCCTCCTCTGTGGAGTCCATCCAGCTGACAGCCTCCCCGTAACTCTGACCTGCCATTAGAAAGCACACAGTGATTCAGCATTTATGTTGAGGACATTAGCTCGACACAATCCACACGCTGAGGAATTGTGCTTTTCTGTATCAAGCCATGGAAACAATCCCAACATCTGACCACTACTCCTATACATACATACAAAAGATTTAAGATACTCCATTGGCATTGTACTACTATGCAAAACTCTTGGCTTGGGTTTGACAAATAGAATTTTTGATAGAAGCTGTGCATTACATCTAAATAAAGTATATCATATCGTATCATACTGTATCGTATTGAATCATATCGTATCGTATTGTATTATACCATATCGTACCATATCACATTGTATCGTATCGTATCGTATCATATCGTACCGTATCCTATCATACCATATCATATTGAATCGTATCATTTTGTTTCGTACCGTATCGTATCGTAAAACAACAACACACCAGAAATACCATGGCACACCCTGATGTTAAAAAGAAACTATATAAAAAGAGCAATATTAAAAAATATAAAGATAAACAGTGTAAAATGATAAATATGAGGCGGTCATGTAAGATTAAGATAGTATTCAGAGTGGTGACATGTAAATAATAGGTAACTAGCAGCGTATAGGGAATTAGCAGCATAACAATTGCACTGAAGAGTTTGTGTGTGTGTGTGTGTGTGTGTGTGTGTGTGTGTGTGTGTGTGTGTGTGTGTGTGTGTGTGTGTGTGTGTGTGTGTGTGTGTGTGTGTGTGTGTTTGTGTGTGTCTGTTTACAAGAAGCAAAACCTCATTGAAGTTGAGTTGAAGTTGTCACTTCTCACCACTCTAATGATATCATCTTCCTTCAGGAAACCCACAATGAGATAGAGGCTGCTGCTCCGTCAGTGCTACACACGACTCATCAAAACACCAACTATGAGCAACACCATCAATATCGAGGCAAACTACCACACAAAAACTAAATTTTTTGAGTCAGAACCATTTTGCACATTGCTCGCATGCAGAACTCTGCTAGTGATTCGTCCTTCACCACCAACACAATATGAGATATTTAACAATTCACAGTAACACTGTGACACGCTAACCTAAAAATGACCTCGCTCTGATGACATGACCATCTGAAATGCCTGAAATGCCAACAGGACAAATTGCAAAGTGAAGCACTCGTCTGAAATATTGTCACCACACAACTCCTAAGCACCACTGTAGGTGAAGCATAAAACTGCTTTTATGGCACCATCTACAAAACCATAAATTAAACCAAAGAGTCAAACAAAACCTTTAATGTCACATCCTCTGACGCAGAAACTGCTGCCCTCCTACGAGCCAACGAGATGTCAGGGGAGCCATGAGATGGCAATGAATCTGTAATCACAGCTCAGCACACAGAAAATAGGACACAAAGCTGAATTTTAAAATGAGATGGTGGAGCTTTTATTCACCAACTTGTAAACCTTTTGCCATACTGCGTCAAATCTCCACTCACCTACTGACTTAAGACAAACATATGTGAGTGAGTTAATTTAAAAAGCACACTGCAAACAACAGACCGGAACTGAGAGGTGCCTGATAAGAGATAAGATCCTCTGCATAGACCAGGCACAAGAGAACAAATACTTTCCTAACACTGACTGCTGCTTTCAGAACAAGGTAAAGATATGAGTGCTGTTCCCCTCTCTGGTCGCTTTTTATATCATCTGTCACAAATGCCTTCACTGAAACTGGAAACAGGACCCTACAAATGACCAGTCATTACATTTTTCACTTTTGTATGCTTATAATGAAACCAGCAAAACAAACACAGACACACAGGTTATTGTTAAATGTATCAATATTGGCATAAAACACTGTGCATCAATGTGAACTGTGGACATAAATAAAAGAGAGGGACACTCACCGGTTCCACAGCTCAGACGAATCCCGCCCAGGATGTGCGTTTTTAACCCTTCGCGCTGCCAGACAGTCAGCTCAGCGCAGGCCTCCCTCAGGTCGCTGGAGTGGAAGCCATCATACACCATGGTGTGGTTGTAGGTAGGGCTGATGGAGCGCTTCACCATCCGCGTCTTCTGACCACTCTGCCGACTCGCATCTGGCAGTATGTAGCTTGTGGGGGGTAGATTATGATTATATTATGATCAAACCAAAATTCTGTTAAATCATATTGATATTGTGATGGAGATGGACCTAAATATGATAATCATAAATATGCATGTGAAGGTGGAGAATTATGATAACCTACTGATGAATATACATGTCCTGTTCTCAACAAAATGATGACAAAATATCAGGGAATATGTTGCAGCGCTGACACACCTTCTGACAAAAGAGTCTATTGGGCCTCCTTTGTTGGACAGGAGACCTTGAGCCTCCCGAAGCCAGATGTGAAGCTCCCCTGTCAGAGGCAGACCACCACCTTAACACAAACACAGACAATGTGTGAGACACACAGACAGTGTGTGATTGAGTTGGGACACAGCTTGCATCCATAATGTGTGTGTTCTGCTCACCCTCGTATCCATCTGGGATAAACTTAATAGAAAGCACGATAATCCCACGGCTGTTGATGGAGTCTGGACTCACATGAACCTGTGATGGAGGGCAGGAGGGAGGGAGTAGAAATGAGCAAAAGATAAAGGTTGAGGAGAAGACACAGGAGGGAAGAGAGAGGAAAGGCAAGGGGGAGTGTGAAGCAGGAAAAGATTAGGTTACATAAAAACCTTAGTTGAAATTCACAGCATGTCTTCGTCTCCCTTCAGCTCTCCCAGACACAAGAGACACTCCTCCCAGTATTCTGTGTCTCAAACAAAGCTGCCAAAACTGCTGTCACACAGACACTCAGATGCTAAGCAAATGTACATGCAGGGAGCATAGCGTTTTGGTAAATATTTGTCTGGGAGGATTCCAACTCGCATGCTAATTTACATGACTACATCATTGTGTATTTGCATGTCTATACTTGCTTACCCTCGGCTGCAGGTCCTGCCACAGCGGCTGACTGCAGGTCCAATCCCAGAGGCCCAGAGACACCTCCACCTCCCCCAGGAACACATTCCTCCCCAGGGGCTCAGCGTGCCACACAGACAGGTTTAAAGTCCGGCTACGCAGCTCTCCGATCCGCACTTTATACTGCAAGATCAGAGGCAGAAATGAAAGAATGGAAGGGGCGAGTGCAGGAAGCATAACATGTTATCTTCCACCACAAGAAGAAAACATTTAATGTGGTAATTTATGAAAAAGATTAAAGAGCGTGTTGCAGGGACAGATGGCAGATGGGGGATTTCTGTGTCTCACTCTGAGCGTCTGGTCATAGACCGGGTTTAGTGTCTTCTTCTTCACTGACGTTTTCTTTTTACTATGACTCGACTTGTCGGGTAAGAGATAGGCTTTTACATATCTGTGAAAAACACACACACACACACATTTTTGACCGATTTTGTTATGTGACCTTCTTGTCATTGCATGATGAACGTTCACATGCACTGTCACTTACGGGTCTGAGCGGTTCTTGCGTGCCAAAGCGATGTCCTCGCAGCGGTTTACTTTGATTTGCAGCTCCTCCTTCTGGGTGTCGTAAACCAATGAGAATTGGATGCGGCCCCTCACCTCCACCACTCCAAAATCCCCCGAGCTGAACAGACTCATCATGCTTCCACTGAGCTTTAGCACACACACACACACACACACACACACACACACACACACACAGAGCAGAGATCAGCCTCTACGTCATAGTCCAGAGCTGAGTCATCTTGCGTCACTGGATGGCCAATTAATCAAAAGTGCGTGTGAGTGTGTGTGCATGCACGTATTACACCTACCGTGTAGCCTGAATGAAGGCTGCCAGTGGAGCTGCTGGTTTTCAGAGAGCTTGGATCTGGCTCTGGCTCTGTCAGACTGCTGCTCAGAGAGTCAGTTTCCCCGTTGTGACCGTCAAAGTCGTCCTAAACACACAAACACACACACACATTAATGTGCAAGGCGTCACTACTCTCCCTATATATCCTGTTCTTTAACAACAATGTTATACTCTACTGTTGCATGTGAAAAGTCGAAATGTAATTGATTTATGCATTTAGATAATGAAGAATATGGACTCTTTGAATAGGAGGTAAAATAAATAGCTGGATACAACCATCAGCAGTGGTAATCTGTGAGTGTGGGTGTGTGATGTAATCACCTCAGGTTCCTCTGCATGGCCGTTACTTCTCCTTTCAGACTCTATGAGCAGAATGATGAGTTAATACAGTAAAACTAAGAGACAGAGAGCTACAGAGGCACTAAGAGAGAGAAAGTTTCATACCTTTGGATGATGTGGAATTATTTCTTTGCTGGAGACCCTGGAATCAGAAATGATTGTTTGTATTTAGATGTTTTTTTCCTTGTCAAGAATAGAAAAAAGAAACAAGCACGTGTACACAGACCTGTGCCGGACTTTTTGTCCTCGGCGTAGGCGTAGGTTTAAAACTTTGTTCACTCCTGAAAACACACACAAGATATTGGGGGAAATGCAGCTACACACACATTGAAAACACCAGTGTTGTAAAAAGAACCCAAAGTCATTTACTCGAGTAAAAGTATCTGACATTAAAAGTTGTGTATCAAAACTAATTTTCTGGCAAAAGATTTACTTGAGTATGAAAAGTACAAGTAAATTAAACATATATTACATGTATGTGTAATTCTACGGACGACTGAAGCTGCCAAATCCAAAAATAAATGATCAATATTTAATATAATTATTTTAATAATTACCTCCATCATCCTACTTTTTTGTGCATTTAACTGCATATTAATTTGTTTCTCTGCTCTGATGATGTTGTTTTTCTATATGTTTTTAATGTGTTGGTTTCCTTTTTGAGTATCATGAAAGCATTATTTATTTATTTATTTATTTATGATCTTGGCAGTTTCAGTCCTCCATATAATTCAGCATTTTTGTGATCATCTGAATCAGTGTGAATAAAATAATAATAAAAAAAAGTATTTATTTAAATTACAAGCACAATATTTGTCGAGTGGTATAACATACCAGAAAATGGAGATACTCTAATAATTAAATAAATTATTTAACTATTAGAGCATCTTTAGTAAAGTATTTGAGTAAATGTACTTAGTTACATTCCATCACTGCTCTCCACTAGGACTTCGCTCTCCTCATCTTTGCTGTCCTTCAGTCTTCTCTCAGCCTGAGGAGAGGTGTTGCTGCTGTGGGAGGTTTCCTCTCTCTCGCCATTGAACAGCTCAGTCAGGGGCGCATCTGTTACCATAGCAACAACCACAGAACCATCACTGGGATATCCCATCCCATACAACAGTAGGAAAACAGGCCCCCACAGGTCTGTAATAGCCTAGTGGTAGTGTGTTAACTGCGAACAGACCTCTGCTCTTTGTCTTCCTGTGACGTATGGTGGCGTGGACGAGGGAGCTGCCCGACCGGCTGCGATGACGTTTGCTGCGCTCTTCTGCAAACCATGCTCCCGACAGAGAGCGCAGACGTATCGGGTCTGTCTCTTTCTCCTCGAGGATCCTGCAGTGTTGACACAGGGCCGGGTTAAAAAGCAAACAATCACAACTTCCTGTCAGCAAAAGTCAGCTGATGTTAACTTAGGTCACAAACTAAACAGTCACTTTTGTCACTTCTTACTCAGCAGATAAAGCACTAAGACGTGGGTCAATCATACTAAGAGGAAAAACACACACTATCTGACTGGTCCAGGTTTCCATGTAAGTTAACGACAGGATGTTTCATGCACGTTTCTCTTTGATCCATGCACCGCCCTGCCAGAAGAGCTGAAACGATTAATTGACTGCTCAGCGAACCAATCTACACGAGAATTAGAAGGTAACAATTTTGATCTTGGACATTGTGATGGGACTTTCTTACTATTTTCCAATGTTTTATAGACTAAACAATGAATCAATTCATCAAAAACACAATAAATAATAATAATTTATCTGAGCTCTAGCTGAAAACTAATCAACACAAGCATCACAATCAGGAGACAACAGGTTTACTATAAGTTCTCATGAACTGAATCAGAGGTTCTGTGGGGCTCTCTGATCATGTGGTCTGTGGTCACTGGCGTTTATAGCATTACTAACATTCCTCACATGCAGGAGCTGCTCTGCACTGTAGGCAGAAATAATTTCACTACGTACTTCATGAACTTCCCTCACTGAGGCAAGGCTGAATGACCAATCAAGCCCAATTATTTGGCATTCATCAGCTGGCAGACTAGCAGCAAGTGGTGGTAAAAATGGAGGTGCCTTGTTAAAACTATAAGGTGCCCTATTGATAAGATATTGATTCTGATATTAATATACCTTGGCAATTGATAAAATTGTGAACATGCCATATTCTTCATGTCATTTCTCCCTCTGCATGAGCTCAATAAGGGAATTTCAAAAACAAAGGGAACCTAGAAGCCCCACATTCACAATGTGGCAATTGATTTGTGGGTGTCTTACAAAGTGAAAGTTTGATGGAAACATTATTGTTAAGGGTGAAATAGGTAAGATTCTTTTGTTGAAACCATTCAAAAACTAAAATTATAAATAAAATGTGCAAAACTAGCAGTTTTGACATTATGACGTCTGTGTGTTGTGTTGCAGAAATATCTACTGGAGTTAGCATGCTAACCAGCTAGCCACAGCCTATCCCAGTCTAAAGCTCCTGTGCAAGGTGTAAATACCAACACTCCTCTGGTGCTCAGAGCTCCCAACCTGGATCACTAGCTGCACAGCTAACTGAGCTACCTGAGCTAATGGCAGCTACATTTAGCAGTCGAGTAACATGATAAAGGCTTTAAAGTGGGCCTTGCTTCACTACTTGATTTTGAGGCCCCTTTCCCATCTTGTATCATAACCTTCATTATTTTTAGCTGGTATTGTGCTTACATGTTTCTATTACATTTCAAATTATCAATTTATTATCAATAATCTGCACTAAGTAAAATTGCTTTTCAACCTTAAACTACAACATACAAGCAGGAATTAAAGGAAACCCAAGAATAATTGAGGGGACAAACAAAGAATCCTTTCAGCTGAGCTGCTTGATAAACTTAAGTCATTATTATACTATCACGCTCTCTGACTGGACTTGACTTGACTCCTTTTGATATTCTGCTCCTTTCCTGTGTCACATGTCTGTATGTTTGTGTTAATAACTGGGCATAACTGGACCCCTAAAGAGGATTAACAGTCACCTCTGACCTCACACGTCCTTCATCAAGACGACGCAACTCCGAATCACGCTGTAAGACCTGCAGGATGGTGGACTGCTCCTCTTCTGTCAGATGGCTCAAGTCAAGAGAAGAGTCGACCTGCTCCTCCTCCATCCTTGAAGCAAAACCACAATCCTTAAACAGACAGCACCTATTCATCCATTAATACTACAAAACAAGCTGTAAAAAAGGTACTGAAACCTAAACCATATCTAGTGTAAGACTGCTCTTGTTGTTGTTTCTTGCTTAACCAGTGCTCCCAACCTTTTTGCCCTATGACCCCTTCAAGTGAAGCACTGTTTGCTGTCTATTTGCTGTCACATGTTGGATATGTCAGTGAGTCCAGAAAAGATTTTTCCTTCTCAGGTTCTTGAGGCCTGAAGAGGTAAAAGTGTCCAGTTTTTCATGAGAAAAAAGCAAAGAAATGTCAGGAAAAAACTACAATATTCTGTGTAGCTGACACATTTATTGTCTTCTATCTTAACCTGTAAATTATCCCTCAGGTTTATCTCGTCCTGTGGTTTGGAGACACTTTTTTGAACCATTTAATACACTTTGAAATCATGTTTCCTCCAGTAGCCCTGGGACCTCAGTGGGTGAGGACACATGCTGTGTCAGGTAGGCTATTCCTGTCTGCTTCGATTACTTTCATCCAGTCCTGCTCCAAATGCTCTCCAATATAGACTCTCTCATCTACAACAACTGCAATGCCTTGAATATAAATGCTAATAATAGTATTTAAAGGGACAGTTCTACCCAAAATCAAAAATACATACTTTTCCCCTGAACTGGAGTGATTTTATCCATCTAAATTGTTTCGTGTGAGTTGCAGACTTTTGGAGATACCAGCTTTAGAGATGTCTGCCTTCTCTTGAATATAAAGGAACTAGACATCACTTGGTTTGTTGTACTCAAAGCGCCAAAAGAAACATTTGAAAAGCTCAACCGCAATGATTCTTTCCAGAAATCATGACCAGGTTGCTCATGATAATCCACAGACCTTGTTGTGAGTAATTTAATTTAATGTTGGAACTTCTTTCTTTCTACCAAATCACACTGATTGTAACCTTCCTACTCATGGTACCTTTATTTTGAGTAGGATATATTGAGTAAGGCTCCTTAGACATTGCTGTTGAGTTTTTCAAAGCCAATACCTCCAAAATTCTGTAACTCACACCAAAACAATCTGGATGGATAAATAGCACTCCATGTTAGAGGAAAAATATACAATTTTGTCAAGGATCAAGGATTTATTTTGAAAATTATACATTTTTGTATATTTTTGAACTGTCCCTTTAAACTGCCACTACATGGTTTTACACTGAGGAGCCTGATGATTAAATAAACCCTGCTGCACGACAATATAATCACTTTTATCTCTTTGAGTGAGTGAGTGTGTGGGCGTGAGTGTGTGTTCCCTGCCTTGGAGCAACTTACCTTTGGGTAATTAACGCATGCGCAAATCGATTATCCTTTCCAAGCGGTTGGGAGTTTGGTAAACAGTGCAACGAAGGTACCACAGCTTTCACAACCTGACACCTAAACAACACAGAAATATTACAATGGCAGCGTGTGGAAGAGAAGATTAGTAGTAATAATAATTATTATTATTATTATAATAGTAATGATATTCCTGTTTGATAGTATGCAGTGATGTACTTATCTGAAATTGATTTAACAGCTGCTGTTCCTTTTTTTTTTTTTTAACACAACGTAAGCTGTCAGGAGTGTCTGCTCATGATCATTTATATAAAGTTTCCCTTCAGGTAAAATACGCCCGTTTAGCAAGCACTTGAACTCACCATGAATACCGCGAGAGAGAGGACACCTGTTGCCACTTTTTTCCTCCTTTGGATCAAAATTTAAACTCTCCCCTCTCACATTTATTTAAAGTACACACAAAAGATGGTAAACCCCCTCCTCCCACCAAAAAAAGTCTCTTACCTCACTCGTCAGCTTCCGCCCGCTCCATGCGTGGAAAGTTTGGAGAAAAGTTGTCCCGTGTGCGGTGTGTGCGTGTCGAGCTCCGTGTGCAGCGCAGTGAACACGCCCTCCAGAGGGGCTGCGGTCAGCTGGGAGCCGCGCGAGAGCAAACACGACACACACGACACACAAACGTGTGAGTGTGCGTGTGTGTGTGAGAGAGGAGCGTCAGACAGTGTGTTTGTTTGACTGTAAGATATGAATCACATACACACGGATGTTTTACAGAATAGCAGGGTGGAGGTGGGCTGTAACTTTCTTCTTGTAGCTGTCCACACCTGCTAAACACACACCTGGGCCCCTTACTGAGGCTGCTGCACCCACACCTGTAGCCTTCAGCTTGTACTGCACACATACACAAACAGAACTTTTTGCTTGTTTTAAACCGTGTTGGAGAAAGGTACCTTAAAGCCAGACTTGAGTAGAAATACTTTGGAAAGTGAAAGTCACCCTTACTACTTGAGTAAAAGTTAATATCAGTATCTGGTACCCACTGAGGTACAATCTGCTGCTGGCCATATCTTACAAATTGCTCATTTAAGTGTGAAAAGTACAAATAAAAGTGCATTTTAATATTACATGAATGTACTGTATACTGTAAGCTGACCTAGTGCTCACCTGGCTGATTTTCAGATCCATTTTTTCTGATTATAGGAATCAATTTTGTTTTTAACTGGTTGCTGACGAAATACATTAATATAAATTTGCGCTACCGTGGCTCTGTAATCTGCTAGATAACTAGCAGCTAAAGTTATTGAATAAATGTAGTGAGTAAAAAGTTTGATATTTGCCTCCAAAATGTAGTGGAGTGGAAGTTTAAAGTAGCAGATAATAGAAGCACTCAGGATAATTATCAAAAAAGTGTACAGAGAAAATAGCCAGCAGCACATGAAGCCTCCTTCAACTGTTTAGTGTGCACTGTGGTAATGTGTGTGTACGCCTGACATCCCTTTCTCTCATTGGAAATGTATTTGTGTGTGTGTGTGTGTGTGTGTGTGTGTGTGTGTGTGTGTGTGTGTGTGTGTGTGTGTGTGTGTGTGTGTGTGTGTGTGTGTTGGGGGAGGGTGAATTCGGAGTGTAAAAGACCTGTATTCAGTCCTGTCCTTTGTCATCAGACTTGGATCACAGCCACAGTCTGCCCTGTTGGGAACTTTTTTTGTGTGGGCTCATTCAAGCCTGTAGGTCCTGGCTCGGACAGCGACTGTTGCATCCAACCAGCCATCTTGCTTCTCCCCTGAAGGCCTCTACCAGCGCTCAGACCCTGCTGCACGCTGGCTTATAGATTAATAGGTGATTCTTATCAGCAGATACTGGGGGTGTGTCTCTGCACGCACCCAGAATCAGTTCACTTGTTCTGCAAATACACACTCAACACATACTGTACAATCTCTTACTGTGATTAGCTGCTACCAACTCCTCATTTGCATGCAAACAAGCAGACATGGCACACACACACAGAGAGACAGGTGTTTGTCTTCAGTTTATTGAGACTGCCAGCCTTTTTAAGCATTTCTAGTGGCATCACAAGAAAATCAAACATACTCATATGGATCAACTTAACCAGCATCAGTATGAGAAAACAGGGTCACATCACATCTCTTTTACCTGTTGTAGAAGGGTTAAAGCTGATATGTATTTATGTAGTATAAATATAAGCAGTCGAAACAAAAATGTGTTTTAAAAAAAGACTCAGCTATTGACAAGTCAAAACAAATATCACACGCACATCAGAGGATTATTCATGAAGTCTAAAGGTCTACTACTATTACTACTACTCCTGGGCCTTATGTTGGATTATGAACTGTAATTTTCTATGTTCCTATGAGTTGTTAAAGGGTAACGCCACCAATTTTACACATTAAAATGTGTTTACAAGTGTTGGGGAGAACTGCTGCATATGTGAAAAAAGCTGTTTATATTGCCTTCATTGATGTCACTCGCTGGAACAGATGCATTGTGTGACATCACTGGTTTATCAGATTACATGCATTTTCTTCTGGAGCCACAAAAGGCTTTATACTCCTCTTTTCACATATGCAGTAGTACTTCCGTCGAGCTGTAAACTTTAGAGTTAAACTTTAAGATGGTTCCTCAGGGTTCCTAGCTAAATTATCTAACTCACTGCAGCTGCATGCATAGAAGGAATATACAACATACATAAATAATCACATTTTTGGTTTCAGTAAAACACTTGTAAGTTATATACTTAGATATGCTTAAACAAAATCTCATGTTGGTCTATTGTAGGGATCTTGAAAAACGTTTGAAACGCCTGTTACGACCTTGTCTGACCTACTCTCTACATGGGATTATATCAGTCTTTCCCACAGCCGCACTGTACTATTTACATAGTTGAAACATTGATTCAGCTAGTGGCTTGTTGTTTGTAAGAGGACAAACCTTTAACATGTAGTATTGGTGAAAACTCACAGTGGGTTTCATCACAAAGGAGAGAAAATGTGAGCCTTTTTGCTCCTTGGAGGTGTGCCAACAGTCAAAATGTGTCTGAAATGTAAATACAATACAAACGCAGTGAACACATGCAGATACTCTCATTATACGATGAAATGTCCTCTTATAAACACACCAGTCCTCCAGGGGTACATATGGGGACCAAACCAAAAATGACAGGGACAGAAAAAAAAAAAAAAACTCTTGTCGTCACAACTGGATGAGTCACTGCTTGCTGTCCTCCAGCCTCATCTTCTTGTCCTTCACACGTCTTGTCTTCACTGTGGCTGCTCTCTGTATGGAAACAGACAGAATTCTGATATGGACTGATGGGTTTTGTGGACAGAATCTAAATACAATCTAGAGGGATGTTAAAGGTGAATCACTGTATCGTGGCTGCTGTTGTTCGCTCCTGCCACCAGAGGCCACTGTTGCACCAACAGAAAATCTCTTCACACAGTGACACATTTACATGCAGGTACTTAAACTGATGCAGTCACGCGAAATTCTCTGTTCTCTGACACCTACGTGCACAGAAACTCACATGGGGTCATAGCTGCTCTGCTCTTTGGATTTGAGGAAGCGCATGGCAAGGAAACCACCTGCCTGCACACACAGCACCAGTATGATTCCTCCAATGAAACTGGACATGTCAAACTTGGCCTGGGAGAACTGTGGGGGTGAGCTTCCATCACCTGAGGGAACAGAAACGAAGGGGTTTGATTAATCTACAGTGAAATTGGGACAGTGGGCTTTTTTTCTGTGAAAGCTCTGACTAACCAGCAATAGGGAACATTTTACTCAGCTCTTATGGGAATCATAAATGTCTGACGCAAGTAAGAGGGGAGGGGGTGTAAAGGGATGCTGGAGGGGAGACGATATAATTTACCTGAGTCACCGTCACCTCCTCCTTCAGCTACAGTCTCAACAACTGGGAAATAAAACATGCAAAGATGAGATTTGAGAAAGATTTGAGGTATTGTGGCTGCTGGGAAGCATCCTGTATTCATTTTTGAGTGTATTGTTTGCTACCTGTGCACAGGTCAGACACTCTGGTCCAGCTACAGTTCATGGCGTTGTCTGCTGAGTTGCCGTCGTCAGTCACACACATGCCTGTGTCATTACCTGAGAGGGAAATAACAAGCATTTTAGTGTGTCTCTTGGATACCCCTATGGTAGATAAAACATGATAAAGTGCCCTCTAGGGTGCCCTTCCAGTTCACTTTATCTGCTCACTGGTGCCCCACCTCATAAAGCTGGTGCCCACTTTTTTTCCCACCCCTTCCCCTCCAGCACTCCCGAGTCTGCCACTGTGTAATTGTGTGTGTATCATGTGTGTTCCTGGCATACTAAATAATTCAGTCATCTTGTACAAACCTGGGAAGCTTGTGTTACAGCAGCTGTGATGATTGAATTACTATCAGAGGTCAGGGGTGTGTGCTTCTGCTTGTCTGTGTGTGTGTGTCTGTGTGTGTGTGTGTGTGTGTGTGTGTGTGTGTGTGTGTGTGTGTGTGTGTGTGTCACCGTTTGGACAAAGCCTCCAGACACAGCCAGTCAGGTTGAGCATGGAGTCCCCAACGCACAGGTCACATGAGTCGGCTTGAGAACAATCTGTAGGAAGGACAGAACTGGCAGTCAATTGGAAAAGTCACTCAAAACCAGCTGATTGGCCAACGCACAATAATCTGCCCAGAGAAATATTTTTACAGCTGAAATATTGCGAGACTTCCCACGAGTCTGCACAAAGACAGAATAGACAAAAGTGAGTAGGCAAAATTCAAGAGTAATGCCAAAGAAAGACGACAGATTCTTAGTCATGTCTCATCGTTTTGCTTATTTTCAGGTTGTAAGACATACTGCAGGACAGGCCATCATCAGAGGTAGTAAGAGGAGAGAAGTTATCGAGGAAAGGCTCTTGAATGAGATAGAATGATACTGGAAACATCAGAAGTGTGGGAAGATACACAAACAAGTTTCTAAAAGACCAAAATATACTGAGATGTTCACACAATAAGAAAAACAAATGTAAGACAGATGAGGGTGGACCCATACCTGACTGTGAGTACACAGAGGGCACCACTGCAACAAGCAGCAGTGTGGAGCAGAGGACCTTCAGTACCAGCTGCTGCATCCTGACAGCCACAGAGCACCAACAGCTGCAAACTTTGGTGCTTGGAGAAGAATTGGTTAGTTTTAAATATAAAATATCGTCCGATTGTTCCAAAAAGAGATATGGCTCCTGGCTGGGACACAGAGGGACAGTGAGAAAGACGGGAGACACAGAGATCTGTGTAACATGAGCGACACACAAACTTGGTTTCCTGGCAACCAACTGGTCCACCTCTACCCTGCTGAAATACACACCGGTTTGGACGGAGTGACACCTGTTTATCTAAACAGGCAGTGCATGCACACACGTTAACACATAAATCCTCACAAACATAAACAACAGTGGGACAAATGACAATACTGACTGCAAAGGTACTCACATGAAATATATTTTTAGACATATTTTGCCCATTATTTCTTTATTAATTTTCATTAATAAAGATGACAGAGAAAGTACGGGTAAGATTTAAGATAGAGATAAGACTAGAATGGCATTCAGTAGTGCATACCTCTGCCAAGGCCCAAAAGTCCCCTTTAATTCAATCAGGCCTAATGCAATATCAAATAAAACACATTTAAATCTGGAGATCTGGATTTCTATTGGATCTGCATCAAATGGTACTCACACATAGATACTAGCCACCTAAATATGCCCTAGAGGGGCCGGGACCCTTCAAGTGATCCCAAGATAAATCTGAGGGGGTCACACAATGATTTTAAGGATAAGACAGAAAACAAGACTGACAAAGAGTCTCAGCATGCTAACATGCGCACATTGACAATGCTAATATGCTAATGTTAAGCAGGTGTAATGCTTACGCGTTTATAATCTTGGTAATATGACCTTGCTCAAACAGAAGGGAGACGAACCATAGTAAAACTAAAGAACAAAGTATTAACAGGAAGAACATAATCGAAAAAAGCATTCTGGTAGGTAGGAGGAATCTGTATGATCAGTCGTGTAGGGAGTGGGTGAGTGGAAGTGTGCTGTAGGAGTGCTGTGCCGTGAAAACAAAGGAAACGATGTGGAGGTGTGTGAGATGGGGGAACATCGTGGACTGGCTGCACTCCAGCTGTTATACATAGGGTATTCCAAGCCCAGGTGTAAAGATTAACTCCTGTAGAGAGAAGGTGGAGGGAACAGATGGGCTGTCACATAAGTTTAGTGTTTAAGCGTACATACATTTGCTAATTTGCACTAAACAGAAAGCACAGCAGAGGCTATTGGAAATGGCATTAGTTTTGCTGACCTTGGTATTTTCTGGAACCAAATTTCATGGTAATCTATAAAATAGTTGTTGAGATATTTATGGATATAGAAGACAAGAAATCCAAGGGATAACATGTTAAAGTGAGAACGCTCGTTTCCAACATGATCAGAAAACAGGACAGATCGTAAAACATAACACTCATAGATTCCTCTGAAATAAGCAACAAAGAGCCAAACCAACAAGCACGTACCTTCAGTCCCTGTCTTTTCATTTTTACTTACAGCACAATATACAGTATGCTCACGGCCTGCCTTTCATACCTTGCCAATCCTCGTACCCCAGAGATGAGCCTGTACACGACCTCTAAAAACCCTCTGGATTCTGATCGTTCAATGGCTTAGAAAAAATATCTTACATTTTATTCTATGCTTTGTCTTGTGAAATACTGGATACTTTCAACTGGGCCTTTTGAAATCCTCTGACAAAGCAAACTGAAGACAACTAATGTTCACGTCAAGGCCAAACACTGTGACAAGAGGTGTCAAAATGCTTCTTTTTAAGTGCTCACAAGCCAAATAAAGGTGGTAACCATTGGAACCATAAACTAGAATAAGCAGGAATCTATTAACTGTCTTTCATGTAAAGACTTGAACAAATACAGTCAGATTAAGACTGTTCATCTGCACTATCAGGGTACAGGGTAGTAGTTAATAAAATGTGTCTTGATGGATCCAGTACAGTAAAGACAGCTCTAAATATACTATAGGTGTGAACAGACACTGACGTTTGAGTGGAACATCCTCAGAACCTATATAAACTACGTACAGTACACACTCTGTACGTCAACAGTCTATCACCTCTCATTGTCACTTCAAATGTGTCACTGATGAAGTGCTGCCACATCACTTGTCAGTCCTCTCAGACATAATTGATTTGTCTATGACAAACAACTCAGACAAGGTTGCAGAGTCCATGTATGAAGCAAGATACTGAATAATTACTGGATGGATGGATGGATGGATGGATGGATGGATGGATGGATGGATGGATGGATGGATGGACACACGACTTAGATTAGAGCAAAATGTACAACATCTAGACATAAGACAACAGGTCTGAATAAGGCTTTTATTCACATCGATTGAGTAAATTGTTGTTTTAAAGGACAAGTTCACCCAAAAATGAAAATTCAGTCATTATCTTCTCACCCCATGTCGATGGAAAGTTTAATAAACACTCATTATTAAACATTTCTGGAGTTTCACAGCAAAACAGCGTCGAAGCATTCTCCTAAACATCAGAAGTAGATGGGGACTTTTTGAAACAACTGAAAAAAAAACATAAAATGGCTCCATACTTCTCTTCCAGGGTAATCTTTGGATGCCCTGAGATCCCAAATTGATTTAAAGAGACATTATTTACACCCTTTTTGAGGCCGAAATCCTCACTGTATCTGCTAAGCTACAAGTGTCAGTGCGCACTCTATGGAGCCCTTTTATTCTTTTTGGTTGTTTTTTAATGTTTAAAAACAAGTCCCCATTTACTTACGTTGGTTAGGAGAATGCTGCGATGCTGTCTCGCTGTGAAGCTCCAGAAATGTTGTGCTGTGATGGACTTTCTATCAGCATTAGGGTGAGTAGATCATCACTGAATTTTCATTGTTGATTAATGTTATCCTTTAATGTCTGATTGATCGTTTTGTGGAATGATAATGTTGAAATTAAAGAACAAAATTAGGTCTCATAGTGCCCTACTTAGACAATGCTCCACAACTCCCAGCTACACTTCTGTACACTAACATGCAAATGCACCAGCACAAAAAGAACAAGTGCTTCGACCTTCAAAGTGTTGTTTGTTATGCAGATGCTCTGAGTCACCGCCTACAGTAACATCGGACCAAGCCCTCAAAATCACATTGAGCCCAGAATCACGACACACTTCTCAGCTCTGTGCAGTGAATACCACCACCACCATCACCACCACCTCCTCCTCCTCCTCCTCCTTTTCCTCCATCACACCGACGTGGCTCATGTACTCCCACATCTCATATGCTCACTCACACATTGTCTGGGCTGCTCTGCATGGTGCCTGCTTTGTGTGTCGGCGTGCTAAAAAAGACACAAAGGGATATTCCGCAGTCTTGTCAAACACGATTTCCTCCTCCACGATTTCCTCCCAAAAACCGACACACCAGGGACAAACCAGCGGATGCTGCTGCCATTTAACAGCCGGCGGCGGCGAGACGGCTTGTTAGTATCAGTACAGATGTAGGCTGCATGTGATGTAACTTAATACATTATTAAGACAGAGGAAATATGGATCCGTTGAATGTGTGTTCACCTGGATTCACTGCACAAGTGTCTGTGAGGTTTATAGGAGCTATTCTTCTAAAATATGTGATGGTGTTAATAAATGTGTCATGAGAAATGGGACGCAGACAAGGTGTTTCTTGAGGTAAGAGAGGCGAACAGCTGTAATTTGGAAGGTGTGAATGTTTTTGCACTTGTAGTGACGTAGGAGGGTTTTATCGGCAGGAAGCGTGTCCTAATATGGCTCGGGCTGCAGAGATCCCCCCGGTCTGCGCATTGATATGCGCGACCACGTAGTCAATCGTTACAGCCCATCCTGCAGCACCCACTCACTATCAAACCGGGGAAGCCATGATTTCCCCACTGCTGTTAGGACACTGCAGGTGTCAGAGGCCCCAGTGCATCAATACATTAGACAACAAGCGTTATTAATCACGTTCCAGCTTTCATTCGATTACAAGAGACACACTATGACACATATCTTCCCGTGCGTATTGTTCGCATACAGGCAGATAAGATTTCTCACTGATTGTAGGGCTTATTAGATCGCATGTGTGAATCTCAGAATTTAATGGAATAGGAAATATTTTGTCTAAATGATGTGGGAATGCGTCTTTGCTTGCAGGAACAGAATTAAAGGGTACATTAAAAACACAAGCTATGACGTCCAACAGGACACATTAACACACATTTACAGAGAAACACAATGAAGGAGCATCAGGTACTCGATGTTTAGGACTGAAAGAGAAAAATATAGATACAAAATAGATGTAAAGTGCTGTGCAGTCTCACCTCAAGGCTGTCCTTACTGATTAAAATACCATTGATATAATATCATATCATATCTATATATAATAAAATATAAGTAGATCATAAGTTATAATAATGATAATAATAACAACGACAGCAAGACAAATAATGTGTTTAGGCAAAGCAAGGTAGGTTTATTTATAGAGAAACATTCAGACAATTTAAAGTGCTTAGCATAGAAAATACATAAAAAGCAATATGAAAATGTTAAAAACTGCATTTAAAAATGAATAAAAACAGAAATAAGCAAATAAATAAAAATAGATTTTAAACATGCATTTAAAAGACAATACAAACAAAAGCACGCAAATAAAAAAAATGTATGTTTTGTGTATGAAGAGGAGCAGTTATGTCACATAACTCGTTGTTAATGGACAGTTTACAGTTTTCAGTGTGTGTTTCACAGTGCCGGACATCTCCCCATGAGTCATCCTGATGCGTTTCAGCACCGTGGACAGCTCCATTGCGCTCCGTCCCCACATCCCGCCACCTCTGAGCCCAGCCCAACACGAGACAATCTCGTCTCATTCAGCCGGGCCCCTGGGTCTGATTGAGAAAATGTCTCTGAGCAGGAGGTGGAGGGGTGGAGGGGTGCTGGTGGTGGTCATTATTTACCAGAAATGAGAACAAGAATGAACCGCAGTGGGAGGGGCGATCGAGATGCCGCATTTTTCTGAATGAAATTACTCCATGTACACCCCCCTCCTCTCTACTCTCCCCGCATCCTCTATGCTCGCCCCTCATTGGTCGAGCCTCCCAGTCGCTGACGTCAGGAAGGCTCTCTTGTGGATGTGTCCGCGCGCAAGTGCATCCATTCTGCCTCCAATAAGCGCTCCGAAGAGACTGAAGAAGAAGGGATGCAGGCGACGCCAAGAGAGAGTTTGGTGCAACTTTGATGAGGACGAGAAGGAGCACGGAGCGGTGTCACATACTGGGACTGTCCTTATTTATACTGGTACCGAGCTGCGGACACCGTCACCACATCTCCACATCTCCATCATTTGGATCTTATCGGAGGAGAGAGCAAACCTGAGCTTCTCTTGCAAAGGAACCCAGAAATCGTGCCAACAAGGTGAGATTAAGACTCCATTGTATGCATGTAGACGTGTCTGTGCGGTGTCTGCGTGACCATGTGTGCGTGCATGTGTCGGGGACATCCTCCTGTGGTGCAGTGAACCTGCAATAGTGTTATACAACAGGGACCTCCGCACCCGCAGGTGGGATATACCTCCTCACTCTGAGACGTGACAGGGAGGAGGATGAAAGGCTCCACAATCCTCCTCCTGTGGGAGCAAACGAAGCTTAAAATAGCATATTATAGAAGGCATGTAGTGCATGATGGCGTGTATTAAGTAAAAAGAGGATATACCAAAGAGCACAAGGAGAATTCCTGAAATAGCCCGGTTTCTCATTAAAGATACACGACAGTGCATGGTACATGAACAGTCTGTCCCGTGTTCTCACAGTGAGCTGTTTCTCAGACTGGAGCTCACTCACTTCATCTGGAAGTGTGTTAACAGATTTAACCAGCCACACTAAACATTATATTAATAATATAATAATATTTTTGATGTTTGTCAAAGATGCTCCTGAAACGTGTGCAGGATTAAAAATCAAGGGTGGACGGCGAAAGCCAATGAAAGCCTGGATTTAAAGTGACGTGCAATATTAATACATATATTATTAATGTAAGTTACTGTATATTACTGACAGGTTGATCAATATCCTAATGATGCATTCACGTTCTGGTAACTCTACATATTGCGTTGCATTAACAAGCCTGAATGTTTATTGATTACGATTAGCCTGACTTCCCGCAAGACTACAGATGGTGACGTCACAGACACCTCAGGAGCCAGCAGGATTATTACATAAAATGTATTTGTGATGATTTAAAAAAAATGTGAAGATGTTTGTACACGCTGGAAAAATGATGCAATTTGACAATGGGTTCGAAACATGGTCTTTATCTTTGTATAGAGTTGTTTGTGTTTTGTAATTGCATTTCTAAAATCAAATATCATCAAGATGGGCTTTGGCTCTAAATCATCTAGGCTATAAATACACTGATATGGGGCTTATCAGAATCAGAATCAGAATTACTTCACTGATCCCCAAGGGGCAAATTGGGTACATTACAGCTGCTCCTTCTAGGATAGAAATATCAGACTTTAGAGAGACAATAAGAAAATATCAACAGAGAAAGATAATAAGACATAAGAGTAAGTAAGAATAAAATAGAACGAGAAATAGAGATGCAAAGAAAAGTAATATTGCAATATGTTATAATTGACAGTAGTTAAATAAATAAATGCTACAAACAAGAGTAAAGTGTTGCACATGATACTGCACAGAAAAAAATGAAAACAGCTCAATCAGTTATTAGTCTAATCAATGAATGCTGAATGTTTTGTTACAGTACTTACTAAATAAATCTATTTATTATGCCTTTTTTATAATTATAACCAAAAAACAATACAATATATTATTATAAATGAGAGGAGCAGAGGAGTGCCAGCGCAAGAAAATTGCACCTTTCACTTATGGCTGTATCTATTTTTATGAGTTTAACATCTTAAGTCCTCTGCTGCCACATCCGGCCTCCACAGGCTCAAACCACAGTCAAGGCTGTTTAATGCGCAGATGGAGATGCTAACGACCCATTAGAGCTAATAGCAATATTTTCTCTCCTTTTTTCTCTCTCTCAGGTTGTGTTTGCGTGACTCCTGATCAGCCATGATCCTGAACGCCTCTGACCTGGGCTGGGATGAGTCCTCAGGCACAGACCCCTTCTTCCCTCTGGACCAAATGGACAGCCCACCTCCATATGAAGTCCCGCCCCTCACAGTGTGGGGCGTCGCCCTGTGTGTTTCGGGAACTCTCATCGCCACTGAAAATGCAATAGTGGTCACCACCATCTTGGCCACACCGTCTCTCCGCGCCCCTGTTTTCCTGCTGCTGGCTAGCCTCGGATTGGCTGATCTCCTGGCGGGTGTCGCTCTGGTGTTGCACTTCCTCTTCCTGTTCTGCGTGGAGCCCAGTGATTGGTCAGAGTTGCTGACCTCAGGACTGCTGGTGACATCACTGACTGCCTCACTCTGTAGCCTGATGGGTGTCGCTTTGGACCGATACCTGTCTTTGAGCCATGCCCTCACCTATGGCTCAAGCCAATCACGTCACAGAGCCGCCATCCTCCTGCTGCTGGTCTGGTTGGGTGCATGTATCATCGGGGCGGGGCCTGCGATGGGATGGCACTGTCTTGACGATCCAAACTCCTGTTCTGTAGCACGACCTCTGACCCGGACATACCTATCACTGCTGTGTGGTGGCTTCCTGGTGGTCGTTATGGTGACCCTACAATTGTACGCTGGGATCTGCCGCGTGGCAAGGCGACATGCCCACGCCATCGCAACCCAGAGGCACTTTCTCCCTGCCAACCAATCATATGCAAGCAAAACCGGCCGTGGGAAAGGCTTCTCTCGGTTGATCCTGGTGCTCAGTGTGTTTGTGGGCTGCTGGATGCCTTTCTCTCTTTGGGGGCTGCTGGGAGACGCGTCCAGCCCTCCTCTCTACACCTATGCCACCTTGGTGCCGGCGGCAGGCAGCTCGCTGCTGAACCCGATACTCTACAGTTTGAGAAACAAGGACATTCGCAAAGTGCTGCTCCAGGCCTGCTGCCCCCACAGATACACACAAAACACACACATACACTACCCTGTTGATGTGTAGACTGCCAAACTTCGCCAGACTCCAACCACCACACAATCTATGCCAGACATATCACTGTTTGTGTGCCAAGATACACACATAGCTGCATTGACTATCATCCAAATCCAGAACATTAAGTCTCAAACAAACCCACACACACACATACACACACACTCCCACTAGTGCAATCAGCACTTTCTCAGAGAGAAGAAGTCCTTCTGCGAATCAGAATGTCCTGGACTGTCCTGGCTGGCAGCCATGTTGGGATTAAAGACTAAACATACTGTCTTGTATGTACTTTGTGCCTCATTTTCAATCAATTGTAGATCCACTGGATCAGAAGACTGGCGAAATCACAGGGATGCTCTAAATGTCCCCACTCATAAAAAGTTGATTTTATATGTGTTGGCACTTTAAGACGAGAGGGAAGGAGGGGCTTTACATGTAAGCCTATCACAGTGTAATGACATATGTGATCCAAAGCCCAATTTAATTTACTTGAATGTCTAGAAAACACAGTGTTAAAGATCTTTGAGATTCTATTTTGCACATGCTGTTATAAGCACTTTGAAGGGTACTGACCATATGTTCGTGTTGCACAACCTTTTTGAAATGAATTTTTTATACTGATGAATAATAAATATGCTTTTTTTCTATTTGGTGATGTCAGCACTCTTCTCTTCACCGCAGCCGAGGCTTTTAGTGCGTTTGTCTCTCCATCTCTCACTCTTTTAATTCAATCAGGCACAGACTGCTGCTCTCTGTATCCTAAATTATTTGGTGGATAAAGAAATCTTTATCACAATCACTCTGCACCCACAGCATCCTTTGAAAAACCTACAAAGCAACCTTGGTACAAGGATACAGTGATTATGCAAGACGTTTTTCTCTCCTCCTACTCATTTTTATAACTTTTATCCCACTGATTCGTTTTCACACTCCCTACACAGTCAGCACGGGGCAGTGTGAAGAAGTCTCCAGCACTGACATAGACGATGAGTCATGGATAAAGCACGAGGAGCCTTAATGCCAAGAACTTGTTATCCAACTTGTGACAGCATACACACTGTTCATTCTCACAGAAAAGACATCCAAACAATCAGTGTAAGTCACTCTAATATTTATTGAAATAACTAATCATTTGGAAAATTTAAGGCAGGAGAAACAGCTTTGGCTAAGCATGCTGTGTGATGAAAATAAAAAGGCACTTGAAAAATATGTGGTCCACACTAAAACATCAGTCAGCTCTACGTTTGACTCATCCACGGCAGCTGTTAATATTTTTGGAAGAAGCTGATCAGTGGGCTGTGTGAATAACAAAAATAAACCTGCACTGACACAGAAATGCTGTATAAAAAAAGGCACTTATCAGACAGTAGGATGAGGCAAAAATCTGCCTGATTCTACAGTGATTAAAGCATCAGAGCCTAGTCCATCCCTAGAAAAAGGTCAAAATAAGAAATACAGAACAGAGTCGAAAACACAGTACAAAATGAATCATGATTGATGGTGTTAAATGTCTGCATATGTTCAGTACGGTGATCTCATCAAACACCCCAGGTGTCTGGCATGAGCCGATACAAACACACTGAATAATTAATTCATGAATCTGTTTATGAGCGACAACCACGTTTCATCCACGAGTCAACTGTTCCCAGAAAAACCACAAAAGTGAGGAAAGTAAAAGTGATAGAAACTGTGCTGTAAAAGGATAGCATTAATTATCTTTAGTAGATATGATTCACTATGTAATTTAAACTTTACATCTATAATATATAATCTATAAATGAGCAAGAATGTTTGTGTCAGTCCACTGAGTACGTACAAATACTGTGTATGGAAGAGGTTGTGCGCTCTCTTTCTATTACCCTTTGCCATAACAAACAAAAGCAGATAAAATCAGACATTTGGCCGGCAGCAAAGGGTGTCTGCTGTTCTAATAGACACTATGTTAAAGGCAGAGGTGACGCACAGACTTACATCAGAGAACACTCTCACATCAATAGCATTGCTGTGTCATCCAGACACCATGACAAATCTGGGCACAATAAGGCACACTCATACTTCACTCTTTGGACTTTTGCACCGCTGATCTGAATAATTTTGGATAAATACAAATAAATGGGTCGAGGAATGTGATTTGTTAATAGGTCACTTGTACATACTATGTGCTCACACACTCAAAACCTGACAGACGCACAGAAAAATGGACCCCTGCTTCACTGGCACTTGAGAACGTAATTGGAAAGGAAATACACTGATGTTGTTTACAGCTGAGGAAAGATACAGAGTGAAGTAGTGAAGGCGAAAAGTGACGCCGATCATTCGGACCACTCATCATCGTCAAACTCTGATGAGTCGTCCTCACTGTCGCTGCATTCTACGGCGATACGACGGGACAGGATGGCAGCGACATCGTTGCCAAAGTGATCCCTCTTCTCCTGCTCGCGCTGTGCCTCCACCTTCCGTAGGTTGAAACCTGAAAGGGAGGACAGTTATGGTGAGTGCGTGTAATACTTTGCAAGCAGTGTTCTGTCATTATAGTCACAGACACACAGTGATATAACAAAATGCAACAAAAGGCATTTTAAATCTTAACCTTAAAAGTATGTCTTAGCTTTACCTCTCAAAGGAATGTGACAGTGAAAATACCAGATTTGCATCTGAAATGTTGTGGAGTAGAAATGTGTGGCAGCACAAAATACAGTACAAGAAACTCAGCAATGTTCTTCAGCGTATATAGATGCTGTTAGAGCATTTCACTTGTTTTTTACTCAGCCAATCAGCAGTGGGGACTGTAAATATCCATTTCATATTGATCCGTTTCCTGTTACCTTGTCGGATGGCCTGCAGCAGGTCACTGTGAGCGTCATCAACTGGCTCTGGCTCTGGCTTCGGTTTGGGAGTAGAGCTGGGTGCCCCACCACCAAAAGAGGGAGGAGGGGGAGCAGAGCTGTGAGATGGTGGAGGAGGGCCAGGAGGAGGTGGAGGAGGAGGAGGAGGTGGTGGACCGCCACCTGCAGGCATAGGCGGCGGAGGAGGAGGAGGAGAAATGGCAGACATAGAAGGTGGAGGAGGGGGAGCAGGTGGGGAAGGATAGGCAGTGGGAGAGCTGGAGAGCGGAGGAGGGGAAGGTGGGGTGTCGAAGCCAGGGGGAGGCGGTGGAACCCCGAAGCCAGAGGATGGAGGAGGGGGAGGAGGTGCAGGGGGAGGGGCGAGGTTTGGGCGAGAGTTGGGTGGCGGAGAGGCCATGGGTGGAGCAGGAGGTGGGTGGCTTGGACTCAGCACACTGGTACGCTTCTGGGCTGGTGCTCCGTACCCTCCGTCATTATACCTGCGTGTGAAAGAGAGGAAGTTAGACATGAAGTTCAATAATCCTTTTGTCTCCATCATTTTTTTGTGGCAGCAACTCATGTTCATCAAAGAATCACAGGCTCAGAAAGTGAACAGCAGGTTCATAATCTATTTTGGTTCTGTTGAACCCTGTAATCTGCAGTGCAGCTGTACAGAACATGCACGTTCAGCACGTGTTGGCAAGGGGCGGCAGTGTGCTGGCAGCATGTGTGTGCTGGCAGCATGTGTGTGCTGACATGCGGGATGCTACTTACGCCGTGTCTGGAGGTGGAGGAGGCAGGAAGTCATCGCCGGGTGGGGAGCCAGGGTCATAGGCGTAGGAGCCGGTACTCTGCTCGAGGCCTTCAGAAGTGAATCCATCTCCAGATCCAATACTGCCATTCAGACCCTCCGAAGAATTCCTTAAAACACATTAAAGACATCTTAATCAGCCCAAAATACAGTGCCATCAATATTCTTTGAAACCTGGAAATGTAAAAGACCTTGATAAGTGACAGCAGGCATCTATAGATCTAATTAGCGGTTGTGTATCATGTACAGTTTGCTTACGAGAAATGACACTGTAAAGATTTATGAGGAAGTATCATTTAAAGCAGATGACGCAAATAGTAACAGTGACACTGGTGTTGACTGCTTCACACTGCTATAAAAATAACACAGGGTGCAGTCACTTCGACAGCAGTAAGAGATTGGCTCGCCCTTCAGTTTAACAGCTTGAATATTTTTCTCCTCATAAGTACTGGCTTGTGATTGAGTTACAAACAAGCGGCCAAATGAAACGGTAAATCACTTTTAAAATAGATTAAGCAACACAGCTCATACAGCAGCTTGTTCGTAGTATTATACTATTATTGTATGGTTCTGCTCATCAAAACATTACTTTTAACTTTACATGTATGCATATAGGAAAAACTGTATTTATAGTAAAAAATAGAATCACATAAACTGTTTGTGTAGAGAAATGTTAAAGTATTTTGTGTTGTTTTTCTGTCCTTACTGGATTGTTTTAAATTGTCTATAAAGTGTAGAAAAAATAACATACAACAGAAAAACAGCAAGCAATCAAGTCAATCCTACCAATGAGACTCTAATTTGCTCTTTTAATGCATTAGACGTTTTTAGATATTAGTTTTTTTTATGTTAATCCTATTTTACATGTTTACAGTGATCATTATACATCACATTCCTGGTGTGATTCACACATTTGTTGACTACAATTTTCTAATGACAGCCAGCGTTACACCCAGCCCCGTGAGAACATTTTCTAACAGGACGTACCACCCATATCACTGTGTACAGATTGGCTGATAAGACAAGGGAGACTGGAATTTAACATGAGAGGGCCAATTCTGTGCCTTTACTGTGGAAACTAGACAGAGAAAAAAAAAGCCATCTGTGGTGGCTAGCTATCCAATTCAAAACTTGAAGGCTATGGATAGAAGAAGCTTCAAAATCAACAGGTGAAGCTCGAGGATGCGCAGGAAGAGCTGTCTCCTGTTGCCGTAGCAGCAGATGAGTCAGGATGTGAGAGCACCACTGTCTCGTCTATAAGCTCGGGGGGTGGGGGGGGGTGAAGTAGAGGGCTAGCTAGTTGAGCTCAGTGGTTTTGAAACATCTTTGTTACAAGGAACGCCATTTATGAAAACAAGTACTTCCAAGGTAAACCTTTACATATGATTACAGCCAGTGGTGGAATACTAAGTACATTTACTCAAGTACCTTACAATTTTGAGGTGCCTGTACTTTACTTGGGTATTTCTCCTTTATGCGTCTTTATAATTTTACTTAATTACATTTGAGAGGTATATATTGTAATAGTGGTATCCAGGGGTGGAAGTAACTGATTATATCTACTCAAATTAGTTTAATTAAGTAATTTTTTGGGTACTTGTACAACTGAGCAGAACAAAGCAGGAGCTGGGAGTAATGTAGACTGAAAGCAACAAGAAACAGAAACCCCTTTGATTGAATGCCTGCTATTGATAATGAATTAAACATCAACAGTTAAAAGGGGACAAATACTCTGAGTAGCCCACCATTTCAGAACTACTGGTCTACATAGCCTGCACTCACTGTGAAATTAGTATGGAACACAGGAAAGAAACACAATAAGAAAGTAGGATGATCTTACTTAGCCTTTGCAGAAACAAAGTGACGTATCAAAAAATGAGCCTTGGTTAAGATTTTGGTTGCCATATGGTAATTGCATTCTATGATCAGGAGAAGAGGGACCAAGGAGTGGAGAGGATCCGAGTATTACTTTTATTCTAAAAATAACTTGAAAATGTTGTAATCAGGTGAAAATCCAAAGATTTCTGGGCTGGGCTAGGACCAATGTTTCATGGTCCTAACAACACCTCTGAAATAATGAATTCATCAAGCCATCATTTTTTACTTAATGATGAAATGCATTCAAAAGCCTCCTCGGCCTGTTGATGAACACAGCTTTGTACCAACACACACACATCAACTTGCAGAGTTCTTAACCACATTTCATTCTCAACTTACCCCAAATCATTCTTTGGCACCACAAACTCCTCTCCCATCTTACGGCGTTCCCATTCGTCCTTCCTTGTCTTGATCTTTCGGGGATTGAGCGTCCGTTGGTTCAGGTGGTCTTTCTTCTCCTTCTACTCAGACAGGAAATGGAGAAAAGGTGTCATGGAGGATACAAATGCTTTAATTTGATACAACTAATGTTGTCCACTTGTTTCAATTTATTAACTGTACATTTGTTTAGTGTGTAACAGCATGTTTTTGTGTCTCACTCTGTGCTTGCGTTTCTCTTTCATGATGTCCTTGGTGTCCTGCAGCATCTTCTCCTTCCACAGGTCAAAGAAGTAGGAGGGATCGGTGTAAAACTTCAGGGCCTCCTTTCCATCATCACTATAGAGAAGCATTAGAATTACATTCCAGGTACAAGTGACACTTTGTGTTATCTTGTGTTCACAGACATAAATAGCATGAAGTGTCTGCGGACAGATCCTTATCTGCCATATGTTTCAATAAATAGTTCCCGTTTTTAGAAACAGGCTTTTTTCTTTAGTCACACTCTACCTAGCATGCAAAACGTGAATATACCATATTCTGTAAAAACGTGTCACTTTCTGCTTATCACGATGTCACCGTGATCTGGCTTTGGATTAATCATACTTCTGATGGAATGTCATGCCTTGTGCATTATTAATATCCAAGATCTCACTGATATGTGTCAGCTGGGTCGTGACACATAAGCTTATCATTTTCCTCACAGAATGTATTCAGTGCTGCTTTGATTCAATTGAGGAATATCCTTACAAGCGGAGCTGTTTACATTTAATATAAAAAGTCCAGTTTGTTTGGTCAGAGACCATATTCACACGGCGGCCATTTTCCTTTGACGACGCGCTCAGGGTTAGAAGTTCAAATGTGGTGATAATGTAATGCTGTCATATAAAAATTTCACCACTTCCTGATTGATGGATGGCAAACATGCATCAACATGATGAACCTACAGGGTTTTGCTAAGGTTGGCTACATGTCTCCTGAGCAAGAGCAAAAACATTCTAACACAGTTTTTGACATTTTCTGGATATTTAGTAACATAAAAATTGTGATTCTTTTCTTGAACCTCATTGAGATAAACACAGTCATTATGTGAAACCCACTCCTTGATGAGGTTTGAAAGCACATGCAACAGAGAGACGGGTTTAAATAATGCATAGCCATGACAGAATTATAGAATGCATGTGTGTGCACATGTGCATGCACGTGTTCCCTTATTATTCCTTGCACGTTATGCGCCAGTGAATGTATGAGCCGTGGGTGTGAATCTGTGCGTCTGCTGAGCCATACCGGTACTGGCTGAGGTGGTTGAGCGGTGGCGGCGGATTACAGGTCTTGTAGGTGTCATTTATGGGCATGGGCAGCGAAGGTCTGGTGAACAGCTGCTGGTCCTGGGTCACACTGCTGCGGAAGGCCTTGCGGGTAGTGATGGCCTGCAGAGAGACTGAGAGAGAAACAGAGAGGATGTAACTGAATATTTATGGAGCCTTTATTGGGAGAGTCATTTTAATTTTTAATTTGAATTGCAGTCTCCAGTGTAAAAGCGGTTTTACTGAATAAACTGAAGATATACTATACAATTTTATGTTATACTCAGTCGTATTCACACTAATGAACTGCTCTGATACTAACATAAGTAGTACCACGTGGGAGTACTTACCCTCTTCTTCTTTGGGGTCCAGCTGGGTGACTTTAACCTGCAGACGATCCACTCGTTCTCCCAGTGAATTCACTCTAATTGCAAATGCTCCAGCCTGGACAAACAGCTCCCCGAACACATCCTCTGCATATCTGCCTACACGGACAAGTTTATGATAAGTATCAATTAAAGTATTTGTCTCAAAATCTTCACAACTACATTTTTAATAAACGCTGCTTTAACATGCAAATACACACTGTATTTTAATGACACCCAAGCACACACAGCATTCACTCACTGAGGCTGCCGAGCTGGCGGATGATGTTGGCCAGGCTGATATTGGTGACACATTCCAGCTCACTGCGAATGTTGGTCGGGATGGTCTGGCGACACACATGCCGCGGCTCTATATTCCTCGTAACCAGAGGCATGGTGGGGGTGTCGTGGGTAGGGGGGCCCAACCCTGAAGGAGGAAGAGAAGGTGGGTCAGTTGAGATGAAGACATACAAACATAAAAGGACTAAAAGACGAGAGATGTATTACCATGTATTACACACAGCTGTGAAACTAATAAACCGAGAAGCTCAATCAACAACCATTTTGATAATTGGCCAATCATTTTAATAGAGCCTGACTGTTAATATCAGCTAGTTTTAGCCTATCACAGATACATCGGTACTGACATTTATGCTGTCCGATATGAGCTGATATCAAACCTTATTTTAAGAGATTATAACGCAGACATGTAACATTCTTGTATTCATTTATAATTATTAAATTCCCGGTGAAGTTTGTTGTTTCAGTGCACTGATGTCATTTTAGACTATTAAGTCTAATATTAAGCTGTAAAAACCCTGCCTTCGTTACATCTTTGTCACAAGTGTCTGATAACCACATTTGAGGGATCAAAAAATGTGTGTGCATTGGCCAGATATATCAATATTAGAATTTTTCACTTCTTAATATCAGAGTATCAGTCGGGCTCTACATTTTAAGCCATTTGTCTTGCAAAGTGTACCAAACAACACAAGTCCCAGCATTTCAAACGTGAGGGATGCTGCTTATTTATGATATTTGTCACTGTAAAGTGAATAGGTTTTTGTTTTGGACCATTTGTTTGAACAAATAAAGAATTTTTGAGAGGTCACCATGGGTTCTGGGAAATTATAATGGGTATTTTTTACTGCTTTATGATTTTTTTCTAGTTACTTCCATCCCTATATAAGTCACATGCTCATGTGACACCCAGACGTACATGTATAAATAAAGACAGGGACAGACGGGGCTAAAGCAGAAGCAAAACTAAAGCTTTGCGCTGCTCAGCAAACATCCAACATCCACCCAGTTGATGTGAAACTGGAAAATTCAGCATTAAAATAGCACAGAATGGAAAAACAATGATTTCTGCTCCATTGTGCTTAAATATTTCACTATATTGGACAAATCACAGCCAGTGTGTGTCAGTGTAAACTCCCCACACAAACCATTATCTCTACAGTGCCATATGGCATCTGTTCAGAAAATGACAACTCCCACAGGCGCTCAGAGATTTGCAGTGACTTCAGACTCTCCCTGTCCCTCTCCACCGTCTACCAACACAGTGCAGGCAGGCAGGCAGGCAGGCAGATTTTAGTTTACTGTAAGTATACCCTGCAGTGATTCCTATTCCCCTGCTCGGCTGCCTAATTACAAGTTTTTCATGTTAACGTTGGGGCTTTCACAGAATGGTGAGGTCACGATTCAAGCGTTTCTGGGTGGATTCTAGTGTCTGCACTTTTCCTTGGTTGACAGGCACAGTGTGGGTACATACTTTCAAACAGAGGATACTATAACAGTGTAAGGTTTGTCCGCTTCTTTAAGAGAAGTGGAGCTTGTAGCTGAATGCCAGCTGAAGCACAAACCCGCACTGTGTGGTTGGTGGTATGCTCGACAGTAACGTACAATCGACCGCTCTCTGTCAAACAGACAAACTGAAATCACAAGGGTTTAACTGATACGTTTAATATGGTGGGATAACTTTGAACTGAACTTTTTCCTGGATCAGTAACAACTTAAGACCAAATAAGTCGGAAATGTAACACTTTTACGCCCACAACATTAGCTAAAACAGGCTAAACTGTATCTTGGGATTTCGGCCTTGTCAGAGCAGGAAGTAACTTACAGGCGCCTCTTAACTCGAAGAAACAGCCAAACAAATGTATTTTTACATCTTCCACTTTATGAAAACAATACTTATTAATAATGTTCTACTTACCGTCAAAACTACCAACTTTAAGCCCTCTCTATAGTCTGGTTGTTGTCCTGTCTCAAGATTTCCACAAGAAATGTAGAGCGGTACAGTATGCGGACGGGCGACACAGATCACAGAAGTCCCGGGATTGTGAACTTCTGATTGGTCGAGCGGCCGGGTTCCTCAAAGCTGATTGGCCATCGCGCCTGTCGCCTGTGTTTGCCGAGAACAGGATGTGGAAATTTCAACGTAAAAAGCGCAACTCCGCCCTGACTAGTGGCAAACATCTGTCCGTAATGTGCGTAACGTAGGGTGGAGGCAGAAGCGCATTCCAATGTGCGCTCCAGCGAGTTGGAACGCGTCCGAGGAATGACTGGCATTGGCCTTTATGAATAAGAGCTCACTGTGGGGAAAAGCACTTACGGAGATAGATAACTGTCCTGCGAGCGTCACCGAGTGAGTGTTAAGTGCATCCTTAACCTCAACCCAGCCTGCACTGTGGAAGTACACAGGGTTTAGGGGAGGAGATGATAAAGGTCAAATCATTTATCTAAGTATACTGTAGGAACCTGTGGTAAAAGTATTGAGGCAACCCAACTTGTTTGACTTTTGCAATAAGATAGCAATTATAGTCTTGTCTTGCAGCACAGTCCCTATATTAAGCTTCTTTGTGTTGCAATAGACAGCTAAGCCACTGTTACAGCCACTATTTTTTATAATAGCCACTATTTTTGCTTTATGTGCAAATATATTGAAAGGGAACACAAGCACTGTTACTGAACTTACAGTTTATGGCGATGCACACATACATACAGTTTAGATCAATTTAGGTATCACATAATTCACAATTATTCTTCTATAACACAATAAATGTCTATATGAAGTTATGACTTTTAACTGTATACTACTATATCAAAGGATGTGGGACGTGATGTATCTACAGAGCAAAAGGGACAATTAATCAGCTAATTTCTCTTTTGAATTATTTACAAGCAAAATAAATAGCTTAGCATTGTTTCTACCTATTGCCACAACTATCAATGTAATGTACATGTCATAGATACATACAAAAACTGTGAAATGTAACCCATTTTCTTACAGAATTACAACCTGTTGTTACTGGGGATGATCAGGATTTTCCAAGGACAGACAAAATAGCAGTCAAGGATTTCTATTTTGTATTTTATTATGTCAAACATGGTTTCATTGTTTTCATCGTTGTCATACAATACACAGTAATGTGCAAAAACTGCATCAGTGTATGGACGAATTTCAATATATGTCACAGTAGGCACTATTAGCCTCAATATAATTTACGCTTCTCTTCAATGTCAAGAATTATTGCACATAAAAGCACTGCAAGGCCTACAGAGATGTACAAATAATACATACAATATTTTGCTGCATAATCTGTTCAAACTACATTCAAATTACAGCTGGATCAAAATTATGATTGATGAAAGGGGTTGCACTGAACTAATAAAATGATATAATATTGATAAAATGACAGGTCTATAGTTCAAGTAACAAAAGAAAACAAATAAAAGATGTGCTGGCCCCTGTCAGCTGTTATTTAGGAGTAAAGAGGACACAATCAAGCTGTGGCTACAATTTACATACGGATATCTGCTTTTTTTATGCAATCAGTAGATCTAATAATAATATCATTGCCCAGTGGAATCAGCAATCCTTCCTTCTGCTCCATATTTGGTCAAATTAGCCAGTATCATGTAGAGAGACAGCAGTATTTCCCTCTGAAGGTGGAGTCTTAAAAGGCAGATCCTTCCATCTCCACTAGAGGGAGACAACTGTGTAAGCCTGAGAAGAGGGGGAAAAAGTTCATTGGAAGAAAAATGTAACTCCACCAACTATTTGAAAGTTGACCTCCTCCTTCTTGTTTTAGGCCATCCACACTCTCTGGTCATGTGTGTACACCTGTGTCCATTCGTGTGTGTGTGTGTGTCAGTGTCTTGTGTTGACCCAGCTGAGTGTGTATGAGCTGTGAGCATTTGCTGCAGTCTGTTTGAGGACACTGTGACCCTCTCCTGCAGAGGTGTGGACCAGCTTGAGTCCAGAAGCTTGGAGACCCTCTAGAACGCTGAACCAATAGCGGAGAACCTCCTCATTGGTTCCGCCCACCTCAAACCCTGCCCATTGCAGGTGCACTGTGGCAACCAGATGATGGACACTCTGCAGCGTTCCTATCTCAATCCAGTTCTGGAAAACTCGCCACTCAGCACTGAGCAGGTCAGCATACAGGAAGTGAACCTAAAGAGATAAGAAAATATAGAAAATAGAGGTTCATTATTGTTCTGTACAACTGTACAATAATTATATATTAATGTATATTCACAATACAAATTAAAAGTACAATGTGTTCGGCAAATTACTTTTCCCACATTCGAATCAGAAAAAGGTACTATTTCAAGAACTTCACTCAAGTCACTAAATTCACTCATTAAAGACGTAACTCATTCGCAACAGAGATGCTACAGAGATGGAACTGGGGAACGTAGTTTAGTAACAAGTAAAGGTATCATGGTGACCTAAACTCTGAAGTCTAATTTCCCAAATCCCTTCTTAGTTTAGTACAAGCAATGGTTCAAACCACTGAGCAAGATAAGTAGACACACAGAAACAAAAATTTCGTGTTTTGTTTATGTGTGAATAATTTCGGTGTCGGCCTCTATTAAATATATATTTTCCTTTACATAATTTATTGAGAAATAATTTATTTGTGGGGAAAACTTCACATTTTCAGAAGTTGGATTGGACTAGTCCCTTCCAGGATACATGTCCAGGAGCCAAATATTGTAAATATTGTAATCATGATTGAATATTAATTCATGACAGTAGACTCCTTCTTATAATGTCAGCCAGCACATGTTCATCTGTAGGTACGTAGTTCCCTCTTGTGGCTGCAGGATGTAACTGGGCCAGTGTGTGATTCACTCACTTAAATTGTTGCCATGGTAGCCAGGGATGGCGCAGAGCCCTGTTGCTATGGAAACGTACAAGTAAGAGAGCTTTCTGGGTATGTTGGGTCGAAAAGACTCTAAGGTATGTTTGTTTGGCACTGTTTCTCCAAGTGTCTGTGTGTATGTGTATGTGTGTGTGTGTGTGTGTGTGTGCATGTGTGTGTGTGCATGTTTGTGTGTGCATGTGCATGTGTCTTACTGTGTGATGTCCCAGAGCTGCCATGATGTCTGCCAGTGTTTGAGAAACACTACCCAGGTTGCCTCTTGTCTTGTGCTTGCGCTTCCTCGGTGCTCGCCATTCCAGCCACATCTTGTGCTGGCTGACCACGCCTCCATCACCATGGTTACTGGCCAAACTGTTGCCAAGGTGACCACCGGATGCATAGGAGTTGCTGGGATCAAAACTGTGGACTTCGCATCCGAGCATTGACACAGTCTTTAGAAACTCTGCATCTCCCCGATCCATACTAGAGAGACAAAGACAAACGAGAAAAAAGATCGACACAGAGGCAGGGGAGCACAGAGGTGGTTTGAAGATTATTGCATGCATGATTAAATATGCATTGCATTGTTTATTCCAACTCTGCCACAGCGATATGAATGCATAAGCATCATGGCACATGCACAGACACATGCACATAGTATACAGTCATATGGGCACACCTAAAGGAGTATGCAACACACGGTGGATCTGCAGCTGGAAGGAGCCAGTCCTCAGCACACAGCAGCCAGCGGGGTGAGTCTGCAGGGGGCTGCGATGCCTGAGCCTGACCTGGAGACAAAACCCTGGAGCAGTTTAGCTGCGGATGGACATGAGAGGAGAGATCACATGAGATAGGTTTGGTGGAGGAATGAGAACAGTCCTACACGGGATTAGCATACAACTAAGAGGAGAGGAAGTAAAAGAAGAAGAAGTTGTGTGAAAGCTCGCCTTGTGAAATGCATTTCACACAATGACTGATGTCTTCAAGTACCTTTAAGTAAAGCAAATCATTTCCTGGTCATTTTGACTCTTTAATGTGAGATTCAGTTGATGCTTATCATTCAACTTGAGCGACTTTGAGAGTCACTTTAATTTGTGGCAGGTATTGGATAGTTACAGAACTAAATCAACAATATATTCTTAAGCTTACAATATACTTTAATCATTTTCCCTCTCAGTCCCCCAGCACTTGGTGTTACTTAAGTCTCAGCTCTCATATGGGAGTTTCCAGTCTGGAACTGAAAGTCCTCACTAGCTCCAGATTTTGCAGAGTTCTGCTGCCAGAATACTGACAGCGCCTGACTGATCATATTACTGCTATGTTAACCCCCCACATTGGAAGTCTGCAGTTGTAGAAGTGTAGAAGTTGCAAAAGTGAAGTTTTTATTGATTACTCTTCAGGCTTGGCAAAATCTAACTCCTGGCTACAGTTCCTGCTGGTCCCTTATGTGCTGTGAGTGTTGCTGGAGTCCTTCGAGGAGGGCCCAGAATGTTTTCCCAGTGGTTCCCAACATGAGGGTTGGGCCTAGAGCTGCAACTTTCAGTCAATTAATTGATTAGTTGATCAAAAGAAGATTTTTTGACAACTATTTTGATAATCAATTAATCGTTTGAGTAATTTTTCAAGCAAAAATGGCAATATTTGTTTGTTCAAGCTTCTTAAATGTGAGATTTTTCTCTGCCATTTATGATAGTATAATGAAGACTCTTTGGGTTTTGAACAAACAAGCAATTTGAAGATGTTAATTTAGGCTCTGGGAAATGAGCATCTTTTACAAATTTATTCATACCTCCGCCAATGCCCAACAGTCCCCTGCAATTTAATGAAGCCTATTCTAAAATCAAACTTGATATCCCTTTATCACTCTAAGTGAACTACTTAACCATAATTTGAACTCACTGGATCTATGATCTGCATCAAATTGTACTCACTCATAGATCCAGCCAACTATATCTGCCTGTTTTTTATCGTAAAGATCCATGCATTATTCCCTGAGAAAACGTCGAAACACCATATCTCGCAATATCAAAGAAAGTGAGAAAAAAATCCAGTTAATGGGGTCTGTCCTGGGCCGAGACCCATCCTCTATCTAAGTTTTGAGGAAATCTGTTCAGTAGTTTTTGTGTAATCCTGTTGACAAACCAACCAACCAACCAACAAACAAACAGATAGATCATGGATCATAACCTCCTTGGTGGAGGTAATAAACCTCCCCCAAGGGGTGGCAAGATAAATCTGAGGATTCATAACCTAATCATAAAGATGGAAAAGAAGAAGAAAAACATCTCTGCTACTCAAACAGATACCTTTCCCAGCATATAAACATTATTCAAGTGAAAAAAATCGACTTTCACAGTTCACTGTCATTTGCAACCTGTGATGAAGGGTCATGCATTAGATTATACAGTGAGCGTGACTATACATGTACTTTATGTGTGATTATGGGGTCCCTAATTCCTTTATTACTTTACATTTTATTTCATCTCATCTAAACACAAACAAGCACGAGGCCAAATGTGTAGAACTAGCCCTTTAATCATGATCAGGTTTCCAAATATGAACGATAGTGCTGCAACCATTTATAGCACCAGAACCAAAACTCAACTAGGCATTATTTTTGTTTTTTATTGTAGCCATTGACATGGAACAAAAAACAAAAATAATGCCCTGCTTCACTGCTAGAAAACAACTACACAGGAAACGCTGTTTGCAGTCTGTTAAGTAGAGGAAAAAACATAATGTTACAGTTTTACACAGGTAAAATGTACGGTGGCCGGGAGGTGCAAAAAAGAGTTTACAAAATGTGAAACACTTTTACAAAGCTTGAGACAAATTTACATTTTAGAAAACATTTTTACATATCATTTACAAAATTACATTACCATAACACATTTACAACTCCCGAAACAAATTTACATTTCTCGTATTGGCTGTTCCCCCGTTATCACTTCCGGTTCAACCCCGGAGTTGGCACATTCCCTTTCCGGTTGATGGTTGATATTTGTACATTTGTTTCGGGACTTGTAAAAGTGTTTCGCCGCTTGTAAATTTGTGTTGCCGTTTGTAAAAGTGTTTCGTGTCTTGTTAATTTGTTTTCTGAAATGTAAATTTGTTTCGGGACTTGTAAATGTGTTATGGTAATGTAATTTTGTTTTATGATATGTAAAAATGTTTTCTAAAATGTAAATTTGTCTCAAGCTTTGTAAAAGTGTTTCACATTTTGTAATCTTGGTTTGCACCTCCCGGCCACCGTAAAAATGTGACATTTACAGTAAATACAAACTAGAAATGTTCAAATTGTATAACGTAATCTTTATGATATTTGCTGATTCAAACATTTCTCAAACATTGATGATTTGATTTTTTTTTTAATTTGTTGTTTTCTGTTCAGTAGATGACAACTCATGATTTGACTGCAGTAGGTGATATTCTGTGTGGCCTACCTGTGAAGTTGCGATATAAGACATGATACGATTGAGTTCTGCTGTGAAGGACGGCTTGTCTTCCGCCCACGGCTGCACCTCCAACGTTCTGGGTCCCACCTGGGAATGTGCACACATACATATCAATATATTGATACTACAGTGCAAGGAATACCAACGGATTCATGTGAATAATGCATAGGAATGACAGTAATGTGTGGGAGTGTGCGCCCCCTGCCCTTAGGTATGAGTGACGAGGGGGGGCAGGTCACAGGCTCTGACCTCAGTCCTGTTTTGCCTGAGGCACTGTAACATACAAACACACACACACACACACACACACACACACACACACACACACACACACACACACACACATTCAAGCAAAGCCCCCCACCCTACTCAAACTGAACCCTGTGGTCACCATGGCAACCTTGTGTGTGTGTGTGGGGTGGGGGTGGGGGGGTGATGATGATTCACTAGAATGAGTCAGAGAGTTTAGCCTTGGGCAGAAAAAGAGACAGTGAGAGAAAAAGAGAATGAAAGAGAGATGGGGGTGAGCATCCAGCGAGGGGAGGGTGGTTGGGGTAATCAGAGGACAGATGAACCCACACACACACTCTCGCACACACACACACACACACACAGACGCAAACGCAGGTGAAGGTTGAAGCTCTTTGCAGCTGAAGGGCAAAGAGAGAGAGAGAGAGAACAGCTGTCACCTCTCTCTGATCTGGGGTCAGTGCTGCGCTCACCCCCTGCCCTCACCTGTTCATTCATGTCTGTAATAATTCACAGAGCTGTGCGCAAACTGACCCAGCATCATGAATAAGTAACTATATATAACTATAAAAAATGCATTTTAAATTATGTTTACTAGGCGTTAAGGAAAGCAATATGGTATAAAATGAACTAGGTTATGAGTGAATAGGTGATATTGTCGTGAGTGAAGGTGAGAAATTGTAACTTATTCCCAAAAAGTTATGTAATTCAATAAATATGTTCTTTAGCAATAATTAAAGTATTCAGACACATTCAAATCAAACTTTATTGAACTTACCTGGCGCGAGTGCATCTCGTTCTCATCCTCATACGCCCTCCTCTCCACCTCCTCCTCCCCCTCCTGACCCGGTGTCCGGGACGGGGATCCCCGTTGGCGTGAGTTCCTCTCCGGTTCGATGCTAATAACGGAGAAGGCGACCTCCTGCTCCTCCAGCCCCACCTGTGCGGCTCGAGGTAACCGTGTCCCGACGACGAGGAGCTGGAGCGCGAGCAGGAGCGTTGGGACTAGAAGAAGAAGTACTCCCGAGCGGAGGGGGAGACCGCGCGCACAGGTCCGCATACCTCCACCGTGGAGACGCCGGGGAACATCTCCGGTGTGGCGCCCTGTGATTAAACTTTTTCTGGAGGGCAGTGAGGAAAGTCCCAGCTGAGAACAGCCCTCCTCCTCTTCCCTCCCCGACCTCCTCCTCCTCCTCCTTCTTCCTCCTACCCCCAGGGGAAAGTCGTGATGACGAAGCACATTCCTCGGTCAACGGTGGCTTTACTGGCACAGTGACCGCCATTTTATTTGCCCCACAAGTGACTCATACAGTTTAAAATTAACCCTAATGTTGGTTAAAACTCCCCTTTAGTCGGTTATTTACTCATGAAACAAGCCAAAAACTCTCAAATGTTGTTTAGCAAAGTAGTAGCCTAAAGTCGTAAGAGAATGCAGCTAAGCTAGCTAATGACTTTATAGTTGATGCTAAAGATGACTGATTGGTAATTTTTCGACAAGTTATGTAAGAACATTGTTGTTGCTCTCACCAGTGTGAATGGTGACTATCACTAACTTTTTATTATTATTACAAATATTTGAATTAGCTAAAAGGTGATTATTTTTTACCTGGACGGCCTGGACTCAACTAGGCTATTGTTTTGAGGTAAGCTGGCTATTTTTATTTGAGTACACTTATAATTTATGCTAGTTTTTAACTCTACTCCACAATATATAAGGTGTAAATATTGTACTTTTTACTCCACTGTTTACATGACAGCTACAAATACTAGTTAGAAGAGTCATATTTTACATACTAAACCTGTAATTAGTTTTTAATTTATAAAATACAATATATATTGTCAATCCTCAATGGGTCGGTAATAAATAATGTAACATACTGTATGTATATAACCAAAGGTATTCTGCTGCGTAATAATAGGATACTTTTACGCTTGTTGTAAGTACATTTTGATTATAATACTTTTACTAACCACCTATTTTCAATGCAGGACATTAACTTGTAATAGAGTCTTCTTGGTTTCAACTTCTACTTCAGTATGTAAGAATTAGAAATAATTTCACAGATTATAACAAATGACTTGTTTTGTTACAATTCAGCGCAAAAAAATGATCATTTTTTATTTAACTGAAGTTAGGGCTGTACTATTAATCAAAATATTATCAAAAGGCAATATGGCCATGTCGCCAAATAGCAAAAGATGCAATATGTGTGACAAAACTAGAGCCCAACCAATACTTGATTTTTGGGACTGATGCCGATACAGATATTAGGGAGTAAAAAATTCTGATATCAATATATTGGCCAATATACACACGTTTTGCTGTGATCCCTCAAATGTGGTTATCAAACACTTCAAGATATGTAATGGAGGCAATATATTTTACAGTTAAACAATAAACTTTACTGCCTGAGATGACATCAGTGCACTGAAACAGTAAACTCCACTGGGAATTTATTGTTAATAATTTACTTTAAGCATCATTTTCTGCATTATAATTGAGTTGTCATGTTGGACAACAACGACACAGATATATCTGTAAGAGGCCAATATCATCTGACAATATTGGCCAACCAATATATAGGTCAGGCTCTAGACAAAACAGCATTATAATGAAGTATTGTAGTGCTTGCAGAGATGCGCAGGCCTACAAGTCTTGTTCTCCAGATGTAAAAAATAAGTTTGGTACGGATCCCAACAACTGTCACATTATCATGATTTTAATAGTTTTTTCAGTGAAAACGGAAAATTGTGATGCAAAAGTTATCATTCCTACTAATCGTAAATCATATTGCAATATCCGTCAAAATAATCGCAATGTTTTCTTTTTTTTTTACATAGCCTGCAGCCTTAATTGAAATGTTATTTTGCATAAATATAGTACAAAAGAAGTCTGAAAGAGAGCTGTCACTCTGCACCCTCTTCCTCTCCATCTGTCATGTAGTGCTGTTGACAGTGCATGTCCCCTTCCACCATACAGTGGAATGTCACAGCAAACACATTTCCTCCGGCCATGTCTGAGTCTATTTAGTCAGCCTGTTGACAAACTGTACACAATATGCAGCTAGTAAACTCCCCCCATCTGCTTTCTTTCTCTCTCACTCTCTCTGTCTGGCACGCATACGCATATACACAAGCTGCAGATGTACAATATTTGCTCTATTATAGCAAGTTTCTCTGTGAGGAGATGAAATGAGCATGGGGTCCCTTCCTGTCAGCTCTCTGGTACCACCAGCCTCCATGCTGTGCTTTAATGCATTTCCTTATTTGGAAGAGGAATTTTCAAACCGTGCATTTTTGTGCATTTTGTTTCAGTGGCTTTAAAACCTCTCCGACACCCTTTTCTGATTTCCTCAGTCTGGTTTCTTTCTTTCCCCTCCAACACATCCTCCCCTCCCCAACATCCATTCCTCTCCTCCCCTCCCTTTCTCTCCCTGTCGAATTGTGTCCTTGACTGAACTCTCTCGCACACAATCCCAGACAGCCTGGGCAAAGCCCAATACTCACGGAGGCTCTAAAACACACACACACACGCACACATAAACACGCTCACACCTCCCCTTAATCCCTTAAAGAAGCAGTATGCTATAGACAAGATTACCAATGGCAAGAACAGAATGTGTATTTAAATATTTTGCACCTCAGATACATACATGATATGTAACAGACAGATATACAATTTTTTTTTCATCACAAAAACCACTAAACAACACAAGACCACAGAAAAAAGAAGGGAGAGAGTGAAAGAAAGAATGAGACCCCGCCAAGACTTTGCTGTCAGGGGGCCTTCACTCCGTTTGACCCCACAGGCACGCACACACACTCAAACACACATAAATGCACACATACACACAAATACATGCATTACTGCAGTCACGCAAAAACACCCTCCTCTTTCTCACATTCGCACACAAAAAACAAGAGTCTCTTTGGGGCCGTTGTGTGATTTCAATGTCTCTTTCCCTTGTAGTTAAAACAGCAAAAACACAGGATGTTGGGTCTCCATGCTGCAGTCTTCTCCCCCCTCCCCAGAGCAGAGAAACCATGGCAGAACGCTGAGGAGGGCATGTTGATGACGGACCTTCAGAGTGAAGAGGGGGCCCTTGGCTTGGAGCGGGAGTCGTATGTACAGATGCTGGTATTTCAAGAGCAGAAACTGGTTTAGTCCACTTTTGTCTTATGGTACACAACACAAGGAGTGCACAGAGCAGGACGTTTGCTAGGCTCATAAAAGATTTGGGCTCAGATGCGGTTCAGGTTAGGGCACAAGACAGAAATGCAGTGTTAGTGTAGGTCAAATGCAGACCACAGTTGCTGGTTTAGCAGAGGGGGAGAGGAGGGGAGGTTTAGAGAGAACAGAGGAACAACACAGAAAGAGAGAAGATAGAGAGCAGTGTGATCCTAGCATGTCCATATTGCAGATGTACAGAACAAGACCAGAAAGATTTGATGAGATACAGAATTCTGGGCAGCAGAATAAGAAGTCACAGCAGGACTCAAAGTGGTGAGAAATAGGTTTGTGTCTGTCCGTTAGCATCTGGTATTCATCTGTCAGCTCCTCTCAGCCATTCCCTCGTTCCAGCATAGAGTGTGAGTGCATGTACACATGTATGATTTTATGTGTTCATGTTTAGGTAGTGAATTCATCTGCACATGCGTGTGTGTGTGTGTGTGTGTGTGTGTGTGTGTGTGTGTGTGTGTGTGTGCATGCTTGGGCGTTTAAGTTGCGGTTGATCTTGATTGTCAGTGCTGGAGAATTAAAGCTCTACTGTCCAAAGCTGGCAGCTAAATTCTCACCCTTCATTTCACAGTCTCTCACAAAAAAAGTCTCCTTACGAAAAAAAATAAAGAAAAAAATGTTTGCAAATCTGAAAAAGCTTGGATTGAATGCACCTGAAAGAAAAACAGAGGGAGAGAGAAAGAGATGAAGAGAGTAATAAGAGACTATGGTATTTTTGACAGTGGTAAAATAAAAGGCAACTCTATTGAATTGGATGAACTAAACCTTGACACTTTTTAACAGTTCTTTGTAAACATCTTTACTGTAGGTAGCGCAATATTTCCATCATTTAATTTGGTAATAAAAGCAAGGCAGTATGTGTGCACTGTAATATGTTTGCTGTTGTAACCCATTTTTTAGTAATGTACATTTGTACTTTAGCTAAAGAGTCTACATGGAGCTACCATAAACATATTCCAGTCCACTAATAATTTCCGTGAAATGAGCAACAATTCGCAAACATGAACCTAGACAGTACCTAGGGAAGCAATTTATAAATTCTCATTTAACCACATGTTTTCTTACCCATCATATATGGTTCTTTTGTGAAACTGATGCTAAAATTCCACTGTAAATGTTTTGATCACTTTTCATTTACTACTAATAGTGCTTTATCATCCAATTAAATATAAAGTAATGAAGAGCTTTGTAATTTAGTGAATCTACAGATGGATTAATTCTTTAATTTCTAATGTCTGTATTTCCTCCTGTATAATTAAATATCAATTAATAAACAAAAGCATAATCATCCTCCATAACCACCCGGAAATGTCTATTACATTTCCAGTGGGCGTCCTTAGTTGGCCTTATTGTTTGAAAGAAGTTTAATTAAGCTCACCTGCTGTTACAGGCTGGTGACGCTGAAGCTGTCATCATTGGCTGGGTCCAGGAGCTGGCACAGCACCCCACCTGCCTGTGCCGCCTGGGAGGGGTAGCGGTGTCCCATGCCCTGGTAGGATTGATGGGACAAGGAGAAGCCGCTAGTGTCCTCTTGATGGGGCGAGGAGTCCAGAGGAGGTTTTGGGTATGGGGAGTGAGGCAGGGGACCCTGGCGAAGGCCTGTGCTCAAAGCATGAGGGGTTAGATCTCGCTTGTGCTGGGGTATGGTTGAGGGAGGGCTGCACTCCTCATAAAGCACAGGTGTTGAGTGGGAGTGGAGGCTGGGACTGGGGTTGGAGTGTGTGTTGTGGTGGGGCTGATTGTTGGTGTGAGGGTTTGAGTGGGAGAGGGGGTTGCTCTGAAGGTGTGAGTTGGGATGGGTGTTGGTGTGTGAGCTCAGGTTTGCGTGGGACTGTGTATTGTGATGGTGCGTGTCGTGGGGCGTCGGGTTCATATTTGTGTTCACATTTTGACTAGAGAGCGGATTACTTTGTGTATTTCCATGAGGACTTGTGTGCGGGTTGCTGTGTGTGTGCACGGCTGTGTTTGTGTGTGCGCTGTGCGAGTGCGGGCTGGGGCTGCTGCTGTGGGATGTCTGTCCATACCAGTAGGGGGAGCTGCAATAGCTGGGAGAGTCATACTGCGAGAATTGTGGGTCTTTAGGAGGGGGGCGGTGTGAGGGACTCAGTGCAGTGCCACAGTGGGGTGTTACCCGGGGTGAGGGAGAGCAGGAGGGGGAGAAGGTCCTGGAGGGGACAGGGTGGTAAGACTGAGGCGGAGGAGGGGTGGGCTTGGGAGGGTAAGGGGGAGACGAGACACTGGGTGAGAGGGAAGAGGAGGACTCTCCAGGGAACAAGGCTGGATACCGCTCCTCAGAGGAAGGTGTGGATGGGTGGGCAGAGTAAGGGGAAGGGTACTCACAGGGGTCCTGGGGGTAGTTAGAAGGTGGTGCAGGATTGGGAGTGGCCAAGGGAGAGAGACTACTACTGTCACCACTGTAATAGTCCAGCCCATCGTGGAACAGCCCTGACCCGTCTGGACCTCCAGCAGTCACTGCTACTCCTGCTCCAGATGTAGAGGCGGCCTTACCCCTGCCTTTGGCCCCTGATGGGCGCTCTCTCTGACATGGGGACAAACCCCCTCTGCCTCCTCTGGACCCTCTGCCCCGTCCTCCAACCCCTCCTCGCTTAGGTCCTGGAGTAGGTGTTGGGGAGGGACTGGATGGGGAATCAGAGTGTAAAGCAGAACCCCCTTCTTTTTCTGATTGTGGTTCAGTCCGTTTCCTGCGACCGCGGCCGGGTTTGCTGGTACCACCGCCCTGGAAGAGGACATTTTGGCTCCAATTATATGAGGGCCCTGAAGCACTCTCATGCCAATCCATCATCAACTTCTCAAGGCTGGACAGACTTGATTGACCCCCTTCTCCACTGACAGATGCAGCCTCATTATGTTTGTATGAGCCACCTGTGGAGCTAGGTCCACTGCCAGTGGCTACAGAGCCAAGATGTGAAGAGTCAGAGGAGGATTCTGATAGACTCTCAGAAAAAGGTTGTCGCTTGGCCTTCTGGGGGGTGTAGTTGGAGATATCCAAGATGTCTTTGGACTCATTGGAGCCATATTCACTGTAGCCGTGATACTGATGCCCAAAGCTGTCCGTTGACCAGCCACCAAAACCTTGTCTGAAAAACAAAACAAAACATAAATATATAAACACACAAACAGCTACAGAGCATGTGTGCACTTCATATATTTTAATGAACACTTCTCTTGGTTGCAGTTCCACTGATTAGAAATAGGACCTGGAGAGAAAACTATAAATGCAGGTTCTGACCATGGATATCTAAGCTGGATAAACACAGTGCACGTTTTAGCCCCCAGTCATAAAATGTAAGGTAATGACTGTTAATTAGCACATGGTAGACATGATCAATGTGAAAGTGATGAGCACGAATGAAACATTTTAAGTAATTCACATCTGTTTGATCCTGCTGCGGTCAGACATTTATTAATTTGTACTTCTCTTGTTAGTTGAAGAAAATACTTGATCACCTATTCATTAAAAAAATCATATAAAGTCTGATTTTTGTATAAAAAATTCAGAAATTTCATAAATTCAATTTTATAGTGAGTATTTTTTGTGGTGACAGGCTGCCACAAGTGATTTACCTGTAGCCCCACTGATTGGAGTTATACTGTTTGTAACCTTCTGGAGAGGAGGAGGAGCTGAAAGGGCTGCCTTTGGCCACAGACATGTACCCTCCTCCTGGTGATGTGGGTCCTGTCGACTCCCCCCGCACCATGGAGGAATGACCAGCTGCAGGATATCCACTAAAGCCTCGCTTGACTGCTGCCTGGTAGCTAGAATAACTAATTTGACCACCAGCCATGGCCTTGCCAGGTCCATATGCAAAGCTGCAGTCTGAAGATCTCTGTGGCCCTGCAGGAGAAGAGGAGGAATAGCCAGAGGAGTAGTGCCCATAAGAGGCCGGATGAGGGGAGCTGGGAGAGTGTGAGAGAGATGGAGGAGTGGATTTGGGATAGGTTGAAGTGGTGGGCGATGTTTGGGCAAGGCTGCAATAGCTGTATGGCGGCCTGCCTGAGGAGTGTGTCTGGGCTGAACCCTCTGCCCCAGAATTTGCACCCTTGGTGCTCCACTTGGGAAATGCAGGGGACCAGCTGTGACCAGTAGCTGGACTGGATGGCTCATAACCAGGGGTAGATGAAGCTTTGCGAGGGTCTGACTGCGAGGAGATGTCTAACAGGTCTGACGAATCATCTGAGTCGAGGAGTGACCGGAAGTATCCAGCAAACAGGCCTTGTGAGTCATCCCCTGCCGCCCCCACCCCTCTGCTTCCTCCTGGACTGCTGTAGGCACCTCCCCTTCCAACCTCACAGGAGGAAAAGCCCCCCCTGGGAGATCCACAGAGTTGATATCCACCCAAACCTTTCTCCTTGTCCATACCCCCCTCATCACCCCAGCCACCTGCCCCATTGGGCCAGTCCTGCCCCATGGACACCCCCTCCCCTTTTAATGCACCATTTTTTCTTACACGTCTCCTCTTGACTGTTTTCTCTCCCCCAGGTTCAGTTCCTACCACACCCCCTCCCCTACCAACCCCACCTCCACACTTTCCCCTTTTCCTAGGTAATCCATGCTCAGAAAGGACGCTTGGTTTCCGCTTCTTGCCAATAGATTCAAAGAAGTCACTAAAGGTGCTCTTATTGCGCAAATTGCCCCCGATACCCCCTGCTGCTCCTCCACCTCTGCCAGTGCCCCCTCCTCTGCCACCCCGGGGGCGTCTATACCCAGTGAGCCGGTGGAGCAGGGTGGATATTCCAGGGTTTTCCAAGGGGGTATGAAAGCTTTCTGGCTCACTAGGTGTCCAGCACCGAGGGGGAGAGCAGCGCCCAGTGGCAGGGGGCTGGCGGTTTAAAAAGGCCAGTTTGGACAACACATCCCCATACTCTGTTTTCACATCGTTAGTGTCATTAACATAAGATGGATAAGGGGAAGGAAGTTTAGTCCGACGTCGCCTCTGGGGCTTCTTGGGCTGATCTCCATTACCACCAGCATTCCCGACATTCTGAGGCTCTCCCGGTATTCCTGGCAAAGCCTGTTTAGGTGGTCGTCCCCGCCTGCGTTTGAGAATAACAGGCAGTTCTCCAGGAGGGAACATCACCATAACACTCTTCCCATTGTTCTTCATGCGGAGAAGTGCAGTGGGCTCTCGAGCTGCCTCTGAGCCATCCAGAGCACCATCCTGGCCTTTCTCTGTTGTTGTAGTTGTCTCCAAATTGGAAATCTTGTAGCTCTTCTGTCGGCGGCTAAGGCTGACGGGAATTCGAGCCACCTTGACAACAATCTTCCTCACCTGTACAGTAGAGACCAACACAAAACATATACAAATAAACATAAGTTTTATGAAATTGGTGTTATGTCAAGGAGTTATGACAATATGTAACTATAATTTAACTTACGCCTACAAAACGCCCGCGTCTCCGACCATTAGGAGCTGTCACCAACTCCGCAACAGGTTCGTCCCTCAAAGTTAGCAGAGGTGCAGGGATGGTGGATGTGTTTGTAAAAGAGAGTTGAGAGGCAGCACGTTGAGCTGCTTGACGCTTTTTCATGACACTTTTAGGAGCTGCTTTATGGACAGGCTTCGGTTGGGGCCTAGACCTGGATTTAGGTCCAGGTCTGTGCCCAAGTCTGGGTCCAGGTTTAGGTATAGCTTTAGGAACAGGTTTGGGTACAGTCAGAGCAACAGCCATGTCTGTAGGGCAGGGAGGTGTGGGGAGAACAACCTTCACAGACGGATGTTCTTTCTCACCAACAGCCACCTCCTCCTCTTTAACCCTCCAGATTTTCTCCTCCAAGACTTCACCCTCATCATCTTCTGCCCTCTCCTTCACTGCTTTCTTCTCTCCATCCTCCATACTTCGGCGGAGACGGGAGGATTTGCGCAGGTGACAGGGAAATCGGGGACGTCCAGAGCTGCGGAGTGCATACTTCTTCTCTGCTTCCACAGGAAGAGAAGAGGAGCCTGTGTTTGGGTTTGGACCAATAGGGACTGGACAAAAGGTTGAGGGTATGTCTGTCTCTGCAGTGATGACTGGAGCTGCCAGCTGATTGGAGGAGGCAGGATGATTTCCAAGTGCCAAAGACAGGGGTTGAGGTGAGGTTGTGTGTATGGCCTCTGGTGTGAGAGTTCTGGAGCCCTCTGGTGCTACAGAACCTGTATGTGTGTTGATATCCATGCGTCCACAATTGTCCATGTGTGAGTGTGAAACAGCCTGTGCATGCACATCTGGGTCTATGTGCGTTTGCATGTTTCTAAGTGTCTCTGGAAATGTATGCGTCTCAGCGGTAGTATGAGTCTCCGTCTGCCTCCGCCGGCAGGTACTGTTCCCAGCCCTTCTCTGTAGATGGATGCCGTTGGCCAGGGTGGAAGGAGAGGAGGAGGGAAAGTGGTCGGAGGTCACCGGTACCAGTCCATCATTAGAGGGATCCTGGGACCCCTCCTGGAGCCCGAGCTCCCGGGTCCAGAGCTCAGGCCCTGCCAGCCCCTCCAGCCCTCCCAAACGCGCTTTTCCCTCTGCCTGAGTCCCACCACAGCCCACTGGAGCCCCAGTTTGGCCTGAATGCAGGTGATCTGACAAGCCACTCATTCAGTGGATAGTCTTGCTGGTACTGAGGCGAAAAGACGGTGATGTTTTCTGCTGTATGAAATTGACTTTTTCTTCTTTGTCTTCCTCGAAAGGCTGGCAAGACGATTCAAGTACCTAAAGAACAGAAAGGAAATAATATTATTAACTGGATAGGAAGTCCACAAATAGATTAACATCTCCTTGTTGCATTTAAGACATTTAATCCACACAGTGCTTCTGAACATATTGGTCATTGTAAGGCACCAAACACTGTACATAAAAATCAAACATTTGCAGCACAGATAAAATTGTGTGATAGAATCGTCAACGTTTTTGGCAATGGGCCATAAACCTAATCCGAAATGCACTCCACTCTATTAACTGTGCCACCCACACAGCAACATTACAACATTAGATTACATTTACCATTCATTTCCTGCTCAATTGGTCGCTTTTACCGAATGGTTGTGGTGCTGATTCTGATTTTGATTCTGAGTTGAGCCTCACTCTGTCTGCCTGACTGGCTCTGTTCTGCAGGGGATCATTGGGTCATCAATACTGCAGTGGAGAGCTCACATAGTTCTCTCTCTCCCCTCTGCTCCTGTCTTTTGCCCATGGTTGCTAGAGTGAGAGAAAGAGTAAGAAAGATAGACAGAAAGGACAGACAGACAGACAGAGGAAGGGACAGGGAGTTGAAGAAGGTGGGGGAAAAAAAGAAAGGAGTGTGGAGGAGGGTGGAGCAGAAAGAAAAAGAGAATAAGAGATTAGTACATGATGTCACAGCACGAATCAGACCAGACTAGAATCAGTATTTTGGTGAGGGCTGCACAGTCTCACAACAGACGCAATTATTTTGGGAGATGACTTGCAATATGAAATTTTTAACTCTAATTGTAGTTGGTATTTCGTTTCGATGTGCAGCAGCAGATTGTAGGTACGCATGTAAGCCAGGGCCATGTTTATCTAGTCTACTGGTTTTCTTTTTTAACATGTTAAGTAACAGACACTGAAGACCACGACATGATAATGACCAGACTTTCACATTTTTCAATCTCACCATATTTAGGTGACTAGATGTGTATGTTGTAAAAATCCATAAATTATAATAAACAATTAATAGTGGGGAAAAGCACACACACACACACACACACACATTCACACTGCATGCCACAAAACTATTCAAATGCATTACAAAGCACTAGACTTGGAGGGTGCAACAAGAATGAGAATGTGTGAATAATCACAGCCACCAGGGGGAAGCAGAGAGGTGATGAATAGAGAGGTGTTAAGAGGATGGAGAGATGAAGGTGACAGAAAGACAGGAACGATGGAGGGATTATAGAAACCTTGAGCAGAGAAGAAATGGAAGTACAGACAGACATAACAGACACAAAACTTACGAAGTTAGATTCACAAGTGAAACACAAGCATGGGTATATATGTACGGCTGGCTCCAACGCTGTACAACACTCTCTACATACAACACTGTCCATCCTCTAAGATCTCCTTGCCTCTCTCGCCAACATATGGCTCCGATTAGGAGGGAGGGAGAAGGACAGAGAGGGGAGGGGGTGAAAGACACTAGAATGAGTGCACGAACGGATGAGAAAGAATGAGAGAGTGCGAGAGACAGAAAAAGTACAGGGAGGTGAAAGATTTGGGAGGGGAAAGGATGGTAAGTGGAGAGAGAGACAGAGGCAGACAGATTTAAGAGAGAGGGAGAAAAAGTTGAAGGAGGCGTGAGGAGGAGTGTGAGAGTTTTGCTGTAACAGAGTTTTGGGCTGCACACATGGAGCAGACCAACCTCAGTGCTGCTCTGAGGAATGACACAACTGGGACAGACACACATGGAGATGAACACACACACAACACATACTTTCTTTAACCCCCTCACCCACTTCTTCCAATGCCTGGCCTGTCTTCCTGCTTCCCTCTCCCTCTCTCTCTCTCTCTCTCTCCCCCTTCTCCTTCCCTCTTTTCCCTCCCATTCTCGTTCTCACTTTCTCTCTCCTCTAATTAACAGAATTCATTAATTAAGACTCCATCTGACCGGCGTGTGAGAGACGGAAAGGAACACATGCTTTAATTAAACATTGCTGCACGTGTGCTTACACATACATGCACATACTGTCACTCACACACACACACACACACACACACCGACATACAAAGACACATTCAAATATGCCCCCACAGCTTCATCCTCCCACACACTCACACATCAATTTGCACATACAGACATACATGTCGCGCACACACACTCACACACGCACACACACACACAATCATGCACATTCATACACAAAACAAAGACACACATGCAAATATCCCTCTACTGTGCTCGGCGGGGGGCATTTCTGACAGGGCTTAGATGCCAGCCAATCAAACACTCCCACTATGATTCATTGTTTAAGCAAACACTCCTGCACATCCATCAGCCGCCATTCCAATATATTCACCGTCATACGTAGCAAATGCGTTTTGGTGCATTTTAGCGTGAATGGCTCTGGGGCTTTGGAACACACAGTGGCGTTGTATTGTCTCTGTGAAAACAGCCGATGGTGTGCACAGCTCTCACATGACGATCTGTTGAATCTGTTTCACAAAGAGTAGCTCTCTCATGAGCGATATTCTTTGAAGATTTTTCATCTCGCATATTTTTCATCTGCACATAAAAAGTTTTTGGTGCTACTGTGTGCTTACGGGAAAGGCAACAACACGCCACAGAGTGTGTTTGTGTGTGCGCACAAATGCCAGTGTGAAATTATAGACGAGAGCCTGTCATTTTCCAGTTTGGGCAGTTGCCCTGTTGTGCATAGTCTGAGAGGAACAATCATTCTGTACATGGAAGCTGTACAGCATATCTATTCTCTTCCCATCTATCTCACTGCCACAAAGGCTTGCAGACTCACAGGCCTGCCAGCAGCAACCCTCAATGAGGAACTAGACCCTGCGTGAGAGTGTGGATGTGTTTGCGCTCGCCCGCGTGTGTGTGTCTGCGAGTGTGCGCGTGTATGAGTGTGTCTTCCTGGGTGTGTTTGTAAAAGCACTCACTGAGCTCTAACGGGTGTGCAGTTGTTGCTAAGAGACAGGCAGCAGCACCGAAACAGCATGGGGGGGTGTAAGGGAGGGGGGGGGGGGGGGGGCATGGAGAAAGAGAGAGAGGTAGTGAGAGAGAGGTGGTGAGGGGAGGAGGGGGGGAGCTCCACAGAGAGGTTTAGACAGATAAGAAGGGGGGGATAAAACAGAGAGAGGGGCAGAGGGAGAGAGAGGGAGAAAGTGTATGTGAGGCCAGGAGAGGAAGAGGAGTGGGGAGGGGGGTCCACAGAGACTGAGTGACACCGTGCATAAACTCAGCTACCATCAGCCGCTTGTTCCTCCACACCACCTCAACCCTGATGCAACCTCCACCTGCAGCTACAGCAGCCTCCAACCCTCTATACAGCACACGACAAAACATCATCAATCAAGAGACAAAAATGATAAATAATGCAAAAGACAGTAAACAAAACTGTTAGACAACTTGATGACTAATTGTTTCCAAGTGTCGTGTCGTGTTGTATTCTAGATAAACGTCTCTGACTTTGTCAATGAAACATAACACATTCCATGACATCAACACACTTTAAAGTGGCCTATGATGAACTGTAAACTTACTGTGCGCAGTAATCAAATCAAATACTTATAAGCCTAATGTATTTCTAGTGCATATTGATGGGATTTCATATACGCTCGAGGATAAAATAAACTTTATTCAACTTCAGCAGCATCACAGAGCACAAGTAATTTATCATGAGCACAACAGAACCTGGAGATCATCTCAAACTGATAGATGGACATGTTGGATTTAAAGGCTTTATTTTTTCCTCCCACTGTGGGAAAAAAGTTTGCAATATTTACTCAATAGTCAGACAAACTGTGCACAGCTTCAAGGTGTTAGGTCTCGCCTCAACTGCGGTGCATTGTAGCCCAACAGGCACTAACGCCGAACAGCTAAAAATTTAAGCACATCCAAACTTACAATCAAGCGACCTGTGGTTGTTTTGAGAGGTGAGGTGTGTAAGTGTGCCAAAGGGGGGTGAGGGCTGTCACACACACACATCATGCTTGCACACAATTTACCAACAACAACCCTCAAAAACTGAGCTGAACTTTGGGCTTTGGTGGGCTGCAGCTCAATGCACACACATGTCAGTCAAAAGGATACAGCTCAACAAACACACTTACACACAGACCCCCCCACCCACCCACTCACACTCTCCTCCACTCTGACCTCTCCTCTCCTTCTCACCCACTCACATCCCACCCCTCCCGCCAAAAAAAGAAGCCCACCACCTCCCCAGCTGCAGGAAATTCCTAATGATCTCCATCATCAGTGTGCGTGCTGTATCTCCTGCCAAGAGCCAGCACACGCACGCACGCACACACACAACAAAACACAAAGCACATAAATGAACAGAGAGCAACACATAAACCATATGTGCAGACAAACAAAAAGGCAGACAGACGCTCACACAGACAGACACACATCTAACGTAAACAGACTTCACACAGACCAGATACAGTGGCGGCTCAGCCAAGGATGCACACAGGGGACAGGAGAAGTAGCTCCAAACATTAGACAACACAAAACCAGGACCCCCCACCCCCATCTGACTGTCTCACTGTCTGACTGTCTCTCTCCTGTTGTTCCTGCAGGAACCTACATGCTGTAGTTATTTTAAGACGAGGAGGACTGTATTACCCCTTCCTCTTCCTCCTCCATCCCCCCCTCCTCATTTCTCTTCCTCACTGTTCCCTCTCTCATCTCTCTAGCACTCCCCCCCTCCCCACACATCCCGCCCCCAGTTTCTCTCCCACAACACACGCTCCCACTCCCCAACACCCCTCCCTCATCTTCAACTCAGCCTGACACTCTCTCTCCTCTTCCTCTATCTCTCTCGCTCCTGCAGGCAGTTTCCTGGCGCTGCTGATGGCCGCCCCTCAGTCAGGTCATGTGACCAAACCGCGCCAGCTGGGAACAGCTAGGAGTGTGTTGCACATGTGCGCACATACAGGATTACGCACAAACACGGACACACATGCAAATACGGGAAGATGAAACCAACCACTTATAGGTGCAAACACAGAAATGCTCACACTTAGAGTTCATGCAGGTGCACACATACACACACACACACTGAGCTGACACGTACACACAAATAGGCATAAAATGCACGCTGACGCACGCTACATGTAGTCAGGCTGGAAACACACTTTAAAAACACATACGCCAACACGTATAAACACGGTCAGGTATCTACTTCACACACAAACCAGATACTTGGACCCCGACACACGCTAAGACCTTGAGGCCAGTGTTTTGGAGAGGGGCCTCAGTGCTGCGGCCCTGACTTCCTGACTCCTCCTCCTCTCTCCATACTCCTGTTCCACAGTTGCTGTGGGAGACGCTGCTGCAGCGCCCGTTGCCAAGGAGAAGGCTGCTGGCTGTTTGAACAACAATGGCCGCCTTGTGAACATTCCAACTGTAGGTACTGACAGCTCGTCAGGCACTGCCTCGACGTACACGCCGCTCAAGAAACATGCACAGCCACACACATGCCGTTCGCGCTACACACACACCGACGCTACACCACTGTACCTCTCAGAGTCTTGGCCTCAAGCCTGAGCGAGGTAACACTCTCAGACACAAACACTGTCAGGCACACACACAAACACACACTCACACACACATCTGTGCACGCTCTAAGAAATTATGACTTCTGCTGAGAGGATAAGAAACCCTTCCGTCCCTCTCTGTCTACCTGCTTCTCTCTCCCATCTCTCTCTCTCTCTTTCACACAGACACACACACACACACACACTCTCTCAGTGCGCAGTGCATTCATCCATCTTCCCCCTTCTCCCCGACTACTCTCTGTCTTTCTCTCTTATCTCTTTCTCTCTCCTCCCCCTCCACATCCTCCTGATTTCACTTTCTCTTCACTTGCTCATCCCTGCCTCTCTCTCTCTCTCTCTCTCTCTCTCTCCCTTCTTGTCTCAGGAAGTGTGTGTTCTCACTCTCACACACACACACACTATCATCCTGGCACGCACACACATGTGGAGGACACACATTCACACGCAGAGAGAGAGAGAGGGAGGCACACACATTCTCTTTCTCTCCTGGAAGGTAGCGAATCTCTTCGTCCCTCGGGGGCATACGCTTCCTCAGAGAAGGAGGGAAGAGGGGAAGAAGAAAGAGAGCTAGAAACAAGGGTGGAACGGGCAAGAGAGGAAGAGGAGGAAGAAGAGGAGGAAGGAAGGGAAGAGGGGGGAGAACTACATTCACGGCGTGGATTTATAGACAGACCCCTTAGTGCTCTGATTATCTGCTCGTATTGATGAGACGACATTGAAGCCACGCCGGTGGAACGCTGAGACGTTGCTGAAGCCAAATTGGGTAGTGGTGGGGGGGTGGGGGTGGTGGTGTGTGTTGAGGAGAATCACTAACAAGTCTCTGCTTATCCTCTGACTCACTGTTTTTAACACACATACCCAGACACATGTATACGCACACTCGCACATCTCTAAAAACAAAGATAACTCAAGCACGCTGACGCACGAGGATAAGAAACATAAAAATCAGACACACCGTACATGTGCAAGTATGTTGATCTGCAGATAGGTGTTTGTGTGTGTGTGTGTGTGTGTGTGTGTGAGAGACGGCGAGTATGTGTTGTGTGTGCCAGACACCAAGAGATGCTTTTGTGCGTGTGTACGTCTGCGTGTTTTCCCCATCTCTCGCTCCTCTTTAATAATTGAGCTGATTCTGTCCAGCTTGTTAGGGAGGTACACAGCAGCTTCACACTCTGTCTCCTTCTCATCCTCTCATGCGCTCCATCTCTCCCTCCACATCCATCCGTCTTGCCGCTCTCCCCTTCATTTATCACTCCTCTTCCTTGCTGACCCCTCCGTCCTCTCTCTCCCTCTCTCGCTCTGTCCCTTCCCCCTCTCCCTCTCTTACCTCTCAAATCCCTCCTGTTCTTTGACCTCTCCCTCGCCTCTTGCAGTTTCAGCCACCTCCCCTCCCCTCCCCTCCCCTCCCCTCCAACCCGCTGCCCTCCATCATCCCTCTCCTCCTGCCTCCCTCCCTCTATCCTCCGGAGGTGAGAGGTCGAAGCTTCCTCTCGTACTGTCAGACTCAAACCGGCTGCAACCAGCCCTGTGGGGGGGAGGGAGGGATGGCGTGAGGGAGAGAACGAGGAGGTAGGTGAGGAAGGACATAAAGGAAAGGATGGAGGCGAGGAGGGGGAGATAAGTGGGAGAATAAGAAGGACGGATACATGAGGGGGGGTAGAGGGGTTAAAAGAGGGAAGGAGGCGAGAGAAAAGAGAAGGGGAGATGTCTTCTATTGAGTCAGTGCCTTTGGCGCGGAGGAGCCGTTTTATGAATGTATCGTGTGGGAGGTGACAGAATGGAGCATACAAACACTGCTTACACTAATGCTAAATGGTTGCTGTGTGTGTGGGTGCATGTGTGTGTGTGTGTGTTTGCCAGTGTGTGTGTGTGTGTGTGTGTGTGTGTGGGAGTTGTACCACGTTTACCTGCCTGTGGCGAAAGCTATTTCACTTCAGGTGACGATTGGATTAATAGGAGTCGTAAAAGACGGGGACCCATCACTCCAAGGACAAAGTAATGAGTAATTATTTTTGGCCGGTAGCTTGATGCGTGGTGGAAAAAATTAGAAATTGTAAAATATTCAGAAAATGTTTTATTACTCGATATTAAAGGTGCACTATGTAGTTTTGGGTAAGAAATTTTAATAAGAAGAGAAAGATCTTAATCGACTGATTTGTATGCCTAAATAAATAAACCCTCTTCACTTTCATGACTGAATAAACTGAATCAACAAACTAACCTTAACGGACAACACAATTTCATACTGTTTGACTTTGTTTATATGTGGCGGACCCTGCCAGCTTTCTAGCTTCAAACAGTGTTCTGAGGACATTATTTTCCTCTGAGAACAGCTTGTTTATTCAGTTATGGAAAAATAGATATTTTTGAGTTTGTATCATTAACTCGTTAATATTGTAAATATTCCAATTCTGAGTTTAAATTTCTTCCAAAACTACATAGCACGCCTTTAAAATAAGCAGTCTTATTTAGAGTTAGAGTTCTTTTTACACCAGTACAGTAGAACATCTTGACAAATGAAGAAACATTTATGTGATTTGCATCTGTATGTTGAGTTCAAAGCCCTCAGATGATTTATCTCTAAGCCCTGTGCGTAGATGTGAATTGTTTAATAAATGTGAATCCGTGCCCTAAATTTAATTTCTCATGTATTTTGGGAGGCATTTCAAGTGCTGAGTAATAATGGCCTGACTCATTCACAACGCTGGTGTAAATAATCTGTTCCTGAATGGCAGTAATATATCTGTTGTGAAGAGTTCAAAGGGGAGTGCCAGGATGATCTTCAGCTTACTTTCACAAAACATCCGTAACAGCACACACACAAAAAAAGGCTCTTTGTTGCATTTGTCAAATCGTGCGCACAGCTAGAAGCCAAACACATGAAATGAGACTCTTTGTAGCCTGCGATTGTCTTTTGGAAAATCAGACTCGGTCTCTGGTAGGGTATCCTCTCTGATGTTTGTGTAGAAAGCTCCAATAACTGATTTTGTCTCCCAATCTAACCTACTTTGTGTTTAGACCTGATGCCTCCATAAACCACCATTCTTCACAACCATTCAACAGGTTGCACCACACCGAACGTTACTCAAAACTTCCCAAAACACCAGGGAATCAAGAGGAAGTTGATAAACATATTGTGCCCATCAATGTTTAATGTTTCTCTGCGTGTGCGTGCAGGTACATGAATGTGTGTGTCCATTCTGTCTTCTCCATCTGCATGACGACCTCCACATCCAGAGGACGTCTGACTACGGCAACCTCACATGCTGATAGGCAGGGAGAGAAAACAGGTGATTGGTTGAGCTGTCGGCTGTCATATCAGCAGGGTGTATCTTTGTGACACTGTAACACACACACGCACACACACACACTGGCTCTTCTGTGCCATCAACCCACACACCTACTAACTGCAGCACCGCGCAAACAAAAGGTATTTCCACTGCAAGCACACACACACACACACACTTGGAAGAACACATGTGCATGAACACACACACACACAAACACACACACACAGAGCTTTGAGACGAGATGTGGTGTGTTAGGTGCACTGACCCTGCCAATGAGGACAGGAGGAACATCAACGGAGCTACAAGGCCGTTGCTATGACAACTAGCCCCGCTCACACAGGTAGGAAGCACAATAGGCCTAAGCTGTTATATGTTCACATTCTCTCTGTTTGTGTCACACACACACACACACACACACACACACACAGGGCCATGCACTCAAGACAAGTCTGACAGACAGCGGCTGCGTGCTGAGCTAAGGCTGCTTCCTTTTCATTCCGGCTTTCACAGGGCTGAAATTATTCATTGTGTCCAAGTGGACCCGCCAATAAGAGAACTCACTCTTCAAGCAGCGAGTGAGAGAGTGAGACTGTGTGAGACAGACAGACGGACAGACAGAGCATCACTCTGCATACTAACGGCACCTGCACTAGGGCAGCCTGTGCACGTCTCTGAGGGGCCCTTAAATAACGAACTGTCACTGCCCAGACGTCGACATTGACTTCTCTCCCCCTCTCATCCTCTCTCCATCTCCTCTCCTCCAGTCTCTCATGCACTCTTTCTTCCTTTGTACCCCCCTCCTCCCACCCTCTCCTCCTCCTCCTCCACCTCTTTTCCTCCCCTCTAAGCCACAGACAACAGCTGATAATCACCACCATGAGCACGGCGTGTCTGTAGCCACTGCAGGATGTGCTGCTGCTGCTGCTGCTGCCTAACTGCCCTGACAGCTCAGGGGACTGCTGGGATGGAAACCCCGGAGTCTGGACAGATGCTCGCCGGGACTCTCCTGTTTATATGTGAAGCAAACATGTGTCCATCATGAGGAGCTGGGCTCACAGTCAAACCTCTGGTGTGTAAAATCTGTGTTAGAAAAGTTAACCACAGTCCATGGAGACAGCAAATAAACAAGACGTGTGTGTGTGTGTGTGTGTGTGTGTTTGTGACAGCACCTGGGAAGGTACTGTATACTGTTGCACTGCCTACACTGTATATAAATTCAGTGATAATGAGGCTAATAGGTGAGAAGACTGTAAATACTCCAAAACAGGTGGGGGTACACAGGGTTCACTGCGCGCACATTCAACCACATTACGTGTGTGTGTGTGTGCGTGTGTGCGTGTGTGACTGAACATCATAATTTAAGATCTCACCACAGGCGCTGCATACCCTCACTAAAACCCAGATGACCCAGCAAGCAGCACGAGCAGAACAAATGCAGAGCTCCGTACGTCAGCGGCGCCGAAGAGGTTAATGTGAACAACTCAAAACGTAGCCAGAGGTGCGCAGCACAGCTGGCTGACCGGACAGTAAGCACATTTTTTTTTTTATTATTTATTTTTTTGATGTTGTGTACACAAGACGCTGCACGCGCACTCACCAGGGGAGAGAGCGGGAGTCTGGGGGCTCGCGCTGGCTGTGTCGCTGGAGCTGCTGCGGTGTCAACGCTGGCTGGCGGTGCTGTGGGATCGCGTCGGCGGCGGGGCTTCGCTCCTCTCTTCGCCCGGGTCACGGAGCTGTTGCCTCGGCGGCTGCAGCCGTCCGAGCGCAGCGTTCCCCCTTCATCTGGGCTCCCCTCGTCGGAGGGAGACAGTCCTCCCACATCAATATCAACGCTGTCTCCTCTTGCCGTCGCGCGCCGCCGTCTCGTGCGGCTCAACGGAAAAACCGCTCCTCTGGCTCACATCAATATCTGCACCCACAGAGATGGGAGAGCAAAAGCACGAAAGGAGGGAAAATGATATAAAAACGGGGCGCAGGGAGGTTGTTTCACAGTCTTGTCCCAAATTAAGGTGCTGACATAGCTGCGCTCGAGCCCTGTGCTCCGTTTTTGGTGACAGGCACGGGACTCCCCAGTATGCGGGAGGCGAAAATCGACCGTGCGCCCGTGCGTCTCTGCCTCTGCAATTCCAGCTCTCTGTCTCTCGTGCGCCCCAGTCTCCGCTGTGCCTCTCCAACGTGCCTGACTGTCAAACCCATCCGGGCACCCGTAGCTGGCTCTCACTTTACACCTCTGGAACTCTGGGAAGAGTAGTTTGGTGAGGGCTGAAAGAGAGCGAGTGTGAATGAGGAGGGAGAGGGAGAGACAGACAAGAGTGGGAGGAATTTTGGAGGACTGATAATAGTTGGCAGTGCCAGGGATGCCTATACAGCTAATATCATATTTCATTATAAAGCCTAAAGCTAGTTCAAGCCTGCTCTAAAGCAATTTGTTTTTTGGTGAATTTATTCTCAATCCTTGGTGTGACTGGAAATGTGAAAAAAAAAAATATGAAAGCATGTGAAGCAGAAGTATTTCCACGCATGATCCCAAGAACTTAACGTCAGTAAAATAATAAAAGGAATTATACATATTTAATGATTACTCATCCCTGTGTATTTGTGTGATGGCACCTGTCGTGACATTACCTGTGAGGAAACTCCAAATAAAACAGCGCACATATCCAAACACGCACAGACAAGAGACGTGTCCTAATCCAGAAAAGATATTTGATCTTTATTACAATAACATGACAGGGGAATCTCAACATAAAGGTTACACTTGTCAAAAAAAATTTTAAAAATACACAAAGCGAAATTCCCTGTTTATGTGTAACATTTCACCCTGCCCCTCCCAGTGGATGAAAAACTGTATACATGCATACTAGATATAGAAGTCTTTGTGACGCATCAGATATATCTGAGTTAAATTAAAAACAACAAAAGAGACAGCTCATACATAAAATTGTCATACAAATTTTAACAAACAAAGAGCATTCCTTACCATCTCTCAGACTTGACTAAGGCAGTATTAAAGGTACTTAAAAATGTAAAACAGCCCTTAATTTGGACCACTTTAAGGCACATTTGGAATCAGTTCCCGCTTTCAGGTGATGGACATGGATAATTTCAACAGCTTCTTTATATGTTTGTAAGAAGAGGCATGTTTACAGAGGGGCGTCTGTGTCTGCATACATAATCTACTCAGTTACCACACAGGTTCAGTGGGTTTCACTTAGACGTGTTTTTTAAAGACAGTAACTGTTGTATGAAACCTGTTTGCACCCTTGATCACTTCTGTTTTTGTTTTTCTCGGGTTAAACAGCTCCGCTCGGACACAGACATCAAAAGGACCTGAACATATATGGCAGCTGAAACAGATCATGTACCAACTCGACTTCCCCCCACCCTCAACACAGCCATCTACATCTTCTTTCAGTTCCTTGTTGTCATGGTTACAGAGTAAAGCAACATTACTGCAAGGCCTGACCAGCAGAGCTCCGACTCTGCTCTTCAACATGGTTGACTGATCGGTCCTGAACGGGCTGCAGTGATCAATGACCAAAAAGAGGAAACGGTTGTAAAACAGTTAAACAATGATATGTATCTTAATGTGTGTGTGCTGCATGTGTGTACATGTACTCAGTATGTTTGCATGTAAATCTATCTTTCATTCTCTGTCTGTCCGTTTATTGCTCCACATCTTTCCTACACATGTGCGGTCGGTCACAGGTTTTCTCCGGGCTGGTACTGCGGCTCTGTGGCGGTGAAGTAATCCTCCAGGAAGGACTGCAGGTACTCGAAAGTGTGCCTCTCATCAGCCTCCCGCCTCCAGCACTGCAACATCAGTTCATGGAGCGAGGCGGGGCAGCCTGGGGCACAGGGCATCCGGTAGCCCCTCTCCACCTGCTCCAGCACTTCACGGTTGTTCATGCCTAAAGGGATATTGGGGGGGGGGGGGGGGGGGTGCAGGAGAAGAGGAAAGGGTCGGATTAAAAGATACATTAAAGAACAACATGTATTGGATATGTACAGATGTAGAAGAGAGAGGAAAAGAAATAAAATCACTACGACGTATTGCTGACATACTGCGACTTTAAACATGTTTGATTATCTGTGTGAGGTTTTTATGTACTTCTATGTATTTATTTTTATCTGTTTTTATGTTCTTTGTTATGGTATATTTATTGGTGTTATTTGATCAATCTGGCATCATCCATTTTATTCTGGCGACTGGGCTGCAGGTGATTATTAAGAAAAGGATGTTCCTTTCCTTTTTATCTTCTTCTGAGTCACTTTGCAAACAATACACTGAGACCTTGAACTCGGTCAGTGCTGTAATTCACTTTGTTCTGATTCAAAATGTGAGCAAAATCTCAAACCAGGAGGAGTTCGGCTCCCAAAGATGTTCAACCTGTTACTGTGTAAAAACAAGAAACACTGAAGCAGCTGGTACCTGGGTATGGCACCCGTCCCTTAGTGATGAGTTCAGTCAGCAGGATGCCAAAGCTCCACACGTCTGACTTGATGGTAAAGCGTCCATACAGTGCAGCTTCTGGAGCCGTCCACTTGATGGGGAACTTCGCCCCTGAAACCATGGCAACACAGTGAAGATGCATAATCATATAATTAGGACAGGTTATGTATAAAAATATAGGCATGGAGGCAGAGGCAGACGCTCTTAATCATTGTGCAAGCATGGCTCTCTTCCTCCCTCATACCCCCACACACACACACACTCATGCTGTTACCTTGTCTGGCTGTGTACTCGTTGTCCTCAATGAGCCTGGCCAGGCCGAAGTCGGCGATCTTGCACACCAGGTTGTCTCCAACGAGGATGTTAGCCGCTCGCAGTCACGATGGATGTAGTTCATCCTCTCGATGTATGCCATGCCAGCTGCAATCTGAATTAAACACAAAGAGACAAGAAAGAGCTCAGATCAATGACAAAAGTGTGTGTTTCCTTTAAGTCTGCCAATGTGTGTCTGTGTAAAACTCACCTGTGCAGCCATGTCGACAAGCTGAGGCAGCTTCAGATTCTGCCCCTCTCCATCTTTTAAGAAGTCCAACAAACTCCCTGAAAAACCAAGATTGAAGCATCCTGATTGGCTGCTCATACCAAAAATATAGCCAATACAGAGTGACACATTTGAGTAAATATTGTTTTTTCTTTTGCATGAATACATCTTAATGCCAACTTTTATCTTTTTCTTTTCAATGAATATTGAAGAATAGTTTCACCTGCCCCCAGGCCACCTCCACAGGGAGGTCAAAGGTCATGCTCAGCTTAGCGGGGAGGCATGGGCGCTTGAACTTTGGTCTCCCTGATCACTCTATCACCCTTCTGCCAATTTTTTTATGTCGGGTAAATTTGATAACTCAAAAAGTTTGTCGTTTTAAATAATATCAAGTCAATTCAGTCTTATTTACATAGTGTTAAGTCACAAAAAAGTTATCTGATGACACTTTTCAATTGGAGCCGGTCCAGACCATCCTCTTTCATTAATTATATCAATTGAGTATATTAATTATTATGCTGTAGATGTATTCATTCACTGAGGTGGAGGTGGTGTACACCTGAGTCATTGAGTCATTCAGGGTTCCAACCAACAACAGAGTTCTACAGCTCGTCACAGGCGTGACAGTTTACTCAGCGTAATACCTTGGCTCATAAACTCTGTGATAATGTAGATGGGCTCCTCAGACACAACGGCGTAGAGCTGCACCAGCTTGTCGTGGCGCAGTCTCTTCATGATCTGAGCCTCCTCCAGGAGGCCTCGGGGACATGGTCCCCGCTTCAGAGTCTTCACCGCTACCTTGGTGGTACCGTTCCACATGCCTGGCATACAGACAAGGGGACGTTAACGCACACACACGGACACCCACAGAGACGTGCTGCGCAGGCATGCTGACAGCGTGGTTGCTGTATATACAGTACATGTTCATACTACTTATACAGGGATGCAAGCACCCACACGTGGATATAAATATCAAAAACATAGAGAGAGGGCACACAATCTGCAGGCTGCATCAAACACACATGGTCGAACCTCTGGTGCATGCAAATGATTGTTATCTTTTAGAGCATGCATGACATGAGACGGGTGATGTTAGGAGGGAGGGAGGGAGGGAGGTTTACTGGTCTTACATCAACACCAGCAGCACCTGAGTTACACGGACAGCACAAAGCTCGGCTGGCTTCAGGGAGAAACTCTGCACAGCTCGGGAAACAATTTCAACATGAATTGATCACATATGTAATTGGGAAAAACATCAAACCTGACACAAATGGTCAGCCACAGCCAGACATTGAGCATCACCAACAATCTTTGCTACAGGACAGTAAAACGAACACGACGCTGGACAGACAGCTCTCCCTCTGAGCCTGTAGAGGGCGTCAGAGGGCGTCATTCTCACCCATCCAAACGTCCCCGAAGCAGCCCTGTCCCAGCTTCGTTTGCAGCGCCAGCGTATCCCTGGACACCTCCCAGGCGTCCCGCCCGAGGCCCATGGTGAGCGGGGTGGAGTTGGGACAGGGCATGGTCAGGTAATAACACAGTCCGTCATTGCTGCCTATTAGGGGGAGGAGGTGGGAGCCAAAAAGGAAAGAGTGGAAGTGGGTGATAAAGAATGGGAGAAAAGGGTGTAGTGATGGGTGGAAAATGGGTGGGTTGGGGGGGGGGGTGACAAAGAGGTGAGGTGAGATGATGAAACATGCACATGCAAACACAGTGGAGGAAGGGCTCAGCTCTGCACACCTGGATGTGAAACAAAGCCACATTTTTATTCATTAGCTGCTGCGTCTGTGTCGTTCTTACAGGGATTTATTAAGGATTTGTTTCACTGCTGTAGTTTCTACTCAACACAAAACATTTAAAAACTAGTCAAGACTACATCTTAAAGCTGTGTGTATGTGGTGTGTATGTTTGTGTCCACAGGTTTTTCTTTTGCTGGTAGACAGATAAACAGGGCTTTACAGTGCATTTCTCTGAGTGTGCAGCGGAAGCGTTTACTGATGTTCTTGTCAACTGAAGACAACGAAGACTACAAACGCCTGCTCATCTTTTAACACTTTATTTTATCCAGGTGTGCTCCAGCTGTTACCTTCCCCCACGCAACACAGCACCACCATTCCTACCCATCCAGACTTCTCCAAAGCTGGCCATTTCCCAGTTTTTTAATCAGCTGGAGGGATTCACGGGGAATCTCCCACATATCCTTGGTCTTCACTGATAAGTCGGCCAGCTTAGGCATGCCCCGCTTACAGCTGCCAATCAAACGGCAGCACAGTCCTGCCGCTCTCTCTGAGCGAGAGGGGAGAGACAAACAGGCAAGGAAACGAAGAGAGAAAGAAAACAGAGGGAAAGAGGCAGCAAATGCAGAGATAAAGAAAGAACAAGACAGGTTGCTTATGTGCTTACATAACTGACAAGTTAACCAAACACTGAAGTACAAAGGCGCAAAGAAAATTCAGCAAAACAGACTTGAGCACAGATACAAAAATATAGGAAAAGCTTATAAGAAAAACAAATAAAAAAGCTGATGATGTCTGTGGCCAAGTCTCTTAAGTCGCAAACTGCAGCAAGTTTGTTATACTAACACAAGCCACTAGGGGGCAGATTAATACTGACAGAGAGCAGAGGAAGCAGAGGGTGTGAACCCTGCCTGTTGCAACAACTCTGAACTGAGTTTAAAGTCACTAAAGTCAGTGGTGGAGGAGTGGAGAAGAACTCAAACCTTTTGCTTAAGTGGAAGTAAAAAAAACTCCATGACAAGTCAAATTTCAGGCTGAAATTACAAAACATTACTCAGAGGCAAAAGTGAAAGTATTCATTACACAGAGATCTTTGTATCATTATATGTATTACTGGCTCATTTTAATGTTGTAGCTGATCAAGGTGGAGCGTGTTTTGATTACTTATTGTCAGACATGTGATTCAAGTGATTTGGTCCTAGTCTCAAGCAAATCCCAAGTCATTTTTTATTAAGTATTAAGGAAAAATGTAAAATAGTTCCTGTCTTATAATGACGTTATTGTCCAGTTTAAACAACATCCTTCAAAAAGTATGTCAGTGAATTCAGTTTGAATTATAACCTAAATATTCAGTGAAATAAATGTATTTCATTTATTTGATTTATTTCACTTATTTCACTCTCATTTCAATAACTATTATCTATCTATATCTATCAAATAGATGTAGGGGAGTAAAAAGTACAATTCTCCCTCTCAAGTGGAGCAGAAAATAGAATCAAATGAAAATACTCAAGTAAAGTAAACCAAAACAGTACTTGTAGAGTAAAAGTCCTGACTTTCCACTACTGATTAATGAGTGGTAGAATTTAAGCATTATTCTGTCTCTACTAGTGACAGAATAATGCTTAAATTCTTTCTTGTATTTTGGCAGAGAATGATTGGGCAAAAAGGTGAATCAGAAAAGAGCAACACAACAATTACTTTTACTTTGAAGGAGAAGCAGAAAGAACAGGATGAATTACTGTGTGCGTTACCTGTATAGTGCTCTACAAGCTCCTGCACAGTGTCGAACTGAGATCTCGTGGTGATGTAGTAGCCACCATTGTCTAGTTTGCGGATCTTATAATGCTTGACATGTTCTCCCTTGTTGTCGTCCCAGTCACGGATAGACAGAGAGTAAGCGCCTGTGAAGAGGTCGGAGAGGAAGAGGAACGCGTTGGGAAGACATAAGAGATGAAAAGAGGGAGGTATTAAAAAACATTCACATTTACCAATATACCAATATTAGTGTGTGCGCATGTTCACATGCATGTGTGTGGCCTATATTCACCCTTTGTGGTCTCGCTCTCTCGTATAAGGAAAGTTCCTCTCTGGTTGCCATGGCCCAGCAGCTGTCTCTCCGCATCCTTCCTCCCCATCTTCCCAAAATACCACCTGTCACCATGACAACAACACACATCATGTGACCTCTGCCCTCAGACTGCATGTCAATCATTGAGAAAAATGTAAACTACCAGAACTGAAATTGCAGCGTGTGTGTGTGTGTATGTGTGTGTGTGTGTGTGTGCACGTGCGTGTGTGTGTGTACTCACTCTTCAGCCTGTATGGAGTCGACAGGAGCGACATAGTTGGAGGGGATGTAACCTGAGTTGCCTGTGTCCAAAGAGCGAGCCTCCCACCAGTCTCCCTCACTGCAGAAACACACACAACACGTCAGTTTGCGTGTAAAGATGCAAAACATCAGATGCGTTTAGAGAATCTGAGATCAGGTGAAAGAATACAGTCAGCTCACAGTTAAGTATGATGCTTAATAGAGGGTTCATGCTGAAATTTAACAACCTAATAATATTCGACAACGTTGAAATGAAACTACACAATGACTACACAAACTACTTATTTTTTCCTCCTAACTTCAGCATTAGTGATACATATGTGACAAAAGGAGTAAAAAGCCTTTTGTGGCTCCAGAGATTGCTGCATGTAATCTGAAAATGTACCTCCGGTAATGTCCCTCAGTGTCTGACTTGCATTGTGGGTAATGTATGCACTGCCCTCCTATAACATTGTTGGACTCATTGTGGACAGTTTCGATACAGCAGAATCAGAGATATCGTCACTTTTATTCCACGTGTTATTCTTCCTTTTTAAAAACCTGCCACCCACATTAACCACAATGCAACGTGGTAGGTCGTTATCAGATTTCAAGCAGCTTCCTCCGAAGGCACAAAAAACTTCATACTATGTTTTTCACATATGCAGTTGTACTCCCAGTTGTACTGCAGCTGACCCATAAACACACTTTAAGGTGTAAAACTGGTGGAGTTCCCCTTTAAGCGTAGGTATGTACAGTATTTCTGTGAAACCAAGACCAATTTTCATATGACTGGGTAAAAAGAAAAGATGGCTATTCATAGGTGTAAATGTGCAGAAACTAACCCTTCAAGTTTCACTTGTTTTACTTCTAAAAATAGTCTCAACATGCACTTCTGCAAATCCACATTAAATGAAGTATCAAAAAGTCTAGATGAGAAAGAAAATAGAGGGTGAATGTGTAAACTTGGTTTGAGTAACAGTAACTCCAAACACCTCCGTAAAGTCAGATTATAAACATCATTATATAAACAGATTTTAGATTTCTATGACAGAACTATTGTTTGAGATCATGCACTGCAGCAGTTCACAGTGTTAATGGGTGGCATTTAATTTATGCAAACAAAATTAATTACCTTCTGCGAGTCGTAACTCATCTCATTTAACACATTAAACTCTGATCACATACAGCTAATATTCAGCTCCTGATGCATATTATCATGTTTGTTAACCACATCTGTAAACCGTTTCAGTATTCATTTGTACCCACGTGTTGTTGATGATCTGGAATTTCTCTCCTTTCTGAAAAGTAAGGTCATCTTCTGTGCGAGCGTCGTAGTCGTACAGAGCTATAAACAGAGTGACTCCACCACCTGCATATGTGTTCACACAAAAAGAGACAGAGGTGTTATCAGTTTCCAGTTATAGTTCATACCAGCGAACTCTATCAAACACATCAGGCTATTTTTACTGTTTCAAATTATGTGATGTGGTTCACATTTATTGTCTGTCTTAAAACAACACTCATACACAAACACATAAAATACATCTAAAGTTGTACGTTACAGAGAATCAAGACCTCTCAGGTCATTTGGGACGGGTTAACTCGGTGTTCCCAGGATCAAAACAAAGCACGGAGAAGCAGCTGCTCTGGAGGACTAAACATCTGCAGTCACAACGGATTCTGCTCTGATACAGATCTCTTTACCGAGAGCTCAGAGATTACTTCTAAACTTGTGGGATTAAAATCTGATTTTATCTTCATTCCTGTTTACCAATCTGATTGAAGCAGCGATCTGAGGAGGTGAGAAAATACTTTACTTCATGAATGTAACATTACAGAGAGGAGAGGGGAAAAAGAGGAGAGAGAACTGGTGTCTCTGGTGAGTGCTGAAATCATTGAGAGCTGACCTGAATTTAAACACACAGACACACAAACACACACTCGGTGTGTGCCGTTGTTACCTCGTCGAACAAACACAAGTGATCCTGCAGTCAAACTCGCTTCGCTAGTGAGGAACTCATCATTAAACAACAACAACTGCTGATAAAAATCTATCCGATGTGACTCATACACAAGTGTTCCTGAAAGTTAAAGCAACAAGTGATCAAATTAAATGTGATGTTACTTTGGGAAACTTGAGGATTTCTCTGATTTGAACATTTTTGGAAACATCTGAGATAATGTAAGTACCAAAGTCAACAAAATATATAACAAAAGTGTAGTTGTTTAAGAAATAATAATGCGGAATTCTTACATATTATACCTTTTAATCATAGGCTTGAAACATACATGTTTACTTTAGTATTCCAATAACGTAGATGCATAACTTATTTCTTTAAACTGTAAATATTTATTTGCTTACTTTCTTACTTTCACTTTTTTAATGTCTTTCGAATGCAATCTTAAGGTTTTTTAAATGTCTTACTTTTTCTATTTCTACGAGTGTGTGAAGCACCTTGAATAGCCTTGTGTCTGAATGGTGCCTTATAAATAAATGTCCTTGCCTTGCCAAATTTACTGTACATTAAAATAGTTCAAACTGGCTGTGAAGAGATCCCTTCTCAGTGTGATTTCAGTGTTAGAGAAGGCAGACAAAAAAGTCCTCTTTCAATGCAAAATTGCATTCAAGTGTATAGCCAGAGTCAATTGGAGGCTTATTATGCATTCCCAGTAAGGAAACAGAGAATGAATTTCATTCAAGCCTCATACAAACAAATGAATGTTAAACTGCAGCGATTTCTGCACCAAACAAGCCCTATGGATTTTGTCCCTCATATCTTACACTGAAATTGATCACTTCAGGGCCATTATGGACAGGAGAGACAATCACAGCGATCAATATCTCTTTCACAGTAAGTAGGAGCGTAGTTTTAAAGAAAGACTTAAACTCTGAAAGCATCACTGTAAAATGTGACAAGAGAAGGACCAAAAAATATAGTCTTTCTTTACCCCACCTGCTTATCATGATTATATAAAAAATTCTGAAAGATGTTTTAGTAGAGAAACTCTATCACAGCGTGATATCATGACTTAAGAAATATAGATATCTCTGATTTTGAGACCATTGACAAACGGTACAAAAGACATAATTGAGAAATCATTTTTTATGACAAATGTCACTGAAGAAGTTCTAGTTTCACTTTGTTTCGCTCTATTATCCATTTGTGTCAAACTGTACTTGTTAACAGGTACACCTATTTTCACCTACTAGAATCTTAGTAATATTCTAAGATTGTAATTTCGGTCTCACACACATACACACACATAGAGCCACACCTGTTATACCTCCAGGCCGCTGGTGTGTGTTGGTGTTAGAGAAGATGGCGCTGGATGAGAAGCCCTTGTTGAAGTCTGGGATGGTCTGAGTGGGGTCGGGACAATAACGGCCCTGATTCGAGGCCGTGAACAGCCCTCCATCTACGTTGCTAGGAGACAGATCCGTAATGTCTGCTGCTGCTGATGTTGCTGCTGCTGCTTTGGCGGACTTTTTCTGCTTGCAACAGACACACCCCATAATAACCAGCACGGAGACAGCGTCTGTGGAAGCAAGCAGAGTTAACGAAACATGCCACAACTTTTCTCTACAGACTGTCACGTTTGCTTCTGTCTCTTGCTGTTTGATGCTATATAATAGTTATTAAAGCTGTATGCAGCTTATTATCATAATTTTTACCTGGTGTAATAACAGTATCAGTCATAATGTGTTTGTTTGCGGAGACAACAACAAAGACAAGAACAACAACAAAGACATTTAAAGGGAAACGCCAGACGAGTCAAAACTTAAGCAGCAGAAGCCAAGATATCCTGACTTTTAGTCCTTAGTATGAGTTCCTACATTTCCCATGATGCACCTTGATAGCATCATTCCATAGACCACCACTGCTTGATAATAAATAGCCACACATCTTTCAAACTGCACACCTCCAGTTTGAACGACCGTAGACAGTACTAATAGTGGGCGGAGCTTTCCGGTCTGAAAAAGTGAAGCCAACATAAAAGAAGTGCCTTACATCACTGGTTGCAAAAAAAAGTCAGATTTTTATGTAAGCTTACGAGGCAATTAACCCACTTCTCACTTGATTTATTACCTGATTATACAGTTTCCTAATGAGTTCATGTTGACGAAGTTTATGTAATTATGTTTTGTAAATTTTGGTCCCATTGACAGTAAAATAAAGTAGAGTATGCTTTTGGGTTTTTCTATCTTATGATTGACAAGATGCACACAAAACTGTAGGTTTTGCAGGACGTAAGGCGTCGACCCTGGGCAAAATAACCCTGATGACATCACTATGACATCATCAGCTCCTCCAGTGACAGTAGACATTTTAATAAAACTGCTTTTACTGGCTGAGCAGTACCTCTGACAAGTAAACTGAAACTTCATGTATAAAATCAGTTAACTGCCCCTTTAATTACAGTAATTACCCATTACTTAATGGAAACAGACAAGCAAGGTTTGCCGGGCAGCAATCTAAACGCAGATGGTGTCATCAACATTTACTCATAATGATACATTTGAACATAAGACTCATCTATTGCCGGTTTAATTAACTGCAGTATCGCTGCTTATCAGTGAAATTAAAAATACAAGAATCTAGTGGATTATCACAAGATTCAACATAAGAAGTAAGTCAGTTTTAGCGTTACGATAAGAATGTCATTTCCTCTAATTCCTGCCTACGAAACCTGAGACTTCAAACAGACGCTGGCAGAAAGTGAAAGCGACATGTATCAACAACATACAGAGGGTCACCCTTGTGAAACAAACCACCGGGTGTGAAGAGCTGAACCGTGAAGAGAGAAGTAACAAACTTTAAATAAAAAAACTTAACTTCCCTCGAGCGGGAAGAGGAGGAGGAAGAGCAGAAGGGGGGGGTGAGGTAAGGCGGGAAGGAGAAGTTAACTTTTTCTCACCTGATGTCTTCCTCTGTCAGATCATCTGTCAATCACCATCGCCACTGGAAGAAAAAGAAAGGGAAGGAGGTGAGTGACGAGAGAGCAGGAGAGGAGGGGATGAGTGGCAGAGAACCGGAGACGCGGAAGGTGATAGGGCATGTGAGAGAGAGGCTCAAGGGCGGTAAAGCGTGTATAAAGAGATGCGTGAAGGGAGACGCCAGGAGACAGTGAGCGCAGTCGAAAGAAAAAAACTGAGACAGCTCGATAAGGAAAGACAGAGAGAGACCTGAGGTTAGCCACTTCCCTTTTTGCTCTGTAGTTTTGAGAGAGGGTACTCAGTCATTATCGCTGGTCAACAGCTGAGCGTGTGTTTGGACGTGCGTGTGTGTGTGTGTGTATGTGGGGGGGTTGTGGTGAAACATACCTGTAAATGTCATCATTAGACAGAAGTAACTGACACAGAGAGACAGTCACTGACGATGTGAAATGTGTTTCACAAAGCATACATGTGTGCAATTCAGACTTCCAGTTGAGAGTGAACCGCATTGTTTGAGAAGAAGTTGACAAAGCAAATACCGGTGCCAACATCAAGAGGAAATAACACCCAGAGGAGACTGTTCAACATTTTAATTGTGTGCAGAGATGACTGCGTGTGATCCTGATCAACATGAAACTGACTTTTTAAAATCTTATTTGCTTTCCGGTGGAGAGTTAGATGAGATTATCTACAGTCAGCAGCCAGTTAGCTTAGCTTAGCACAAACACTGGAAACAGGGGGAAACTGCTAGCCTGGCTCTGGCCAACAGGAACAAAATCCACCTCCAAAGCTCACTAACTAATGTCCATTAAGGTTCAATGTTCAGTCTTTATTACCTCCACCGTGTTTTTGCCCATGTCCATTTGAGGGCTGGTTGTTTTGTTGGTTTGTCAACAGGATTACACAAAAACTACTCAACGGATTTCCACTACATATGTATGGAGGATGGGTCTCGGCCCAGAATAGACCCCATTAACTTTTGGTGCAGATCCTAAATTGGCAGAATTTGATGCTTTAATCATCTCATGTGATGGTAAACTGAATATATAAGGTTTCTGATTGGACAAAATTGGCACATTTCAGAGACCTTCACTATTTTTAATTGACCTTTTATGCCTTTAAACCTCTGATATTTTATCTGTTCCTGCCTCCTTTAAATGAAACGTGTGCTCCCATTTTTATGTATTTTATGGCTCTAAACTTCTCATGTTTTGTTTGTACCTTGTGTCTTTTAAATGTAAGATTGAGCTGTATGCTTTGTATGAAAGGTGTGATAAAAAAATAAAGTTTTGGACGCCCCGATAGCTCAGTTGGTAGTATGCATGTCATCCCCCCTCTTTTCTCATCCAATTTCCTGTCATCTCTCTCAACTTTGCTCTAAAATAAAGCCATGAAAAGGCCAAAAAAACACAATTTCAACATATTCAACTCTGCGTATTTCTCTGTATCTCAACATCATGGCAAATGAGGAAACATGACCGATTTTGAGGCTTAAATAAAGGTTTGAGTGAATGAATGAATTTTAATTGATAAAATAAATGGCAGATTAACCGACAATGAAAATAATCTTCAAATGCAGCCCTTGATTAAACTGTATAGTCATTTTGGAGGCTGTAGTTTCTAGTCAGTATTTACTGACATTGATATAACTGAGGTGGACAGAATATTACAGTTCAGCAGCATCGCCAATGCAGCCTCTATAATGCCTATTAAGTTGGATTAACACCTGTTTAAAGTTCTAACAACCCTGAACATTATAACTTTCATGAAGGGAGGCTTTATTGACATCTATTGTATTTGACTGCATTCGTTTTAGTTCCGAATAATCTGGCAACTGAGTCTAGAGCGACCAAAGGATTCAAACTGGCAACCTTTCAAAACCCCTGGCTGTAGCCTCCCCACCTACTGAGGAATGTGAGGGAAGTCACACACAGGAAGAACACTACAGGTTATGGCAGGGGAGCGACAAAAAAACAAAAAGATTCACTTTCATTCTGAGAGAAGAGCAGAGCTTCCAACCCACAGCGTCAGCTTTGTCCCATCCACACCACAAATTCCCTGAAATTCCTGTTTGAAGCAACAAAAGCTATTATGGGCTTCAGCCAGACGACTCTACGGCAAAATATGCAAAAATTTACCGGCGCACAAACTTGCATGCACACACACACTTGTGCGCTATCAGGCCGGCCATCAGGAGAGCTACAGGAAGTTAGCTCTGTTAGAGTTTCCTGTCCAGCCCTCTGATGGCTCCCCCCTTTTCCTGGAAACTGAGGACAGGGTCCATCCACACACACACACACACACACACACATACACCGAGCAGCTGCAGGGCCACAAACACACGCACACACATCTTCCTCTCTGTTGCTGTTTTTCTCCACTCCGTGCCTACACCCCTCCAACAATAACCCTCCAGCCTTGTTTCTCTTTCTGACCTGAGAAAGGAGAAGTGACAGACGGTAGAGAAGAGGCCTACTCCCTTTCATCTTCATCTCTCCTCTGACTCTTTTTTCTGCTTTTGGAAGATGGGCACATCACCACAGATGGATATGTATTCAGACACACACACACACACACACACACACATACACACACACAGAGGACTGTTTGCAGGTTGGCCCTACAGTCATTGTTCTCCGTTGGGTTCCTGTTGACCAAATCCTCTCACTCTCTTCCTCTCTGCACGCAGGAACCACGATAACCCATAAATACCACCTGATAAATCAGTCGAACTGAGGTGTTTTAATGCATAAAGGACAAATCTAACGCATTTTTAACACTAAAGTCACACATGCAGCACAGTTTCACAGCCGACTGGACGAAGGCCTCACAAAGCAAGGTTGCACGAGAGCCGAAATGTAAAACTGTGCAGCAACCCATGGCATTTTTTCACCTTTGTCCCTGCTTTAGAATGATCTCTCTTCAATCAGTCACAAGCAACAAAGGTACAAGAGAGAAGTGTGTGGGTGTGTGGTGCTGATGGGTGGTTGCACATTCGAATTGCCACACGGCCCCTAATGTTGCTGCCTTTTATGCATGTGAGAAAAGTCCTCCTAACTTCTGATCTCACCAGAGTAATTTAAGAACAGTCTGAGTTCCTCTTTGCTGCTTGAAACCAAGTAACAAAAAGGAGATGTAGTGTGCAGCAAACACAGACTCAGCTCCGTTTATGAGGAGTTTAGCTGCGTCTTAGTTTGCATGATATTCAAGGCAATGAAAGTGTTAGTGGTATCACTGCAAACATAAACAAATTGACTGAAGTGATGCATTAAAAATGCTCTCCAGTCATGCACAAACGCTGCCTTTCACCTTCTCTAAAATATGTTTAGCCTCCCGCTCACAGCTGCACAAACTGCATGTGATGTAACAGCAAAATGATGCAACTGTCATTAAAGCCTCTTGCAACAATCATTTACATCATACTTATTTCTCAGGTAAACCAGTAATCCTCTGTTAATAAGTTGTTTCTGAAGTAAACTTCATTCCACTGACTAGTTGCTGGCGGTCACAGCACATTTTATTATAGCAGCTGGCAAACATGCAGAAGAAGAAATAATTAGAATACTTTGTGAGACAGAAGCAGCTTCCTCTGGTGGGGAGAGGTGCGGTAATGGTTATGTGGTAAGTCTATCTGAAACAGCAGGCTTCACAGCACAGACTAATAGATATTAAGCATCAGTGTTCATGTACTTGACTTTTTTAACGGTTGTTTCATCCAAATTGCAAAAACACAGATTTTCTTAGCAACCTCTGGTGGTATGAGGACATGCTTTGTTTTTTTGTTTTTTGTTTTTTTTTTGGGGGGGGGGGTTGCCCAGGTTTTGAAATATCCGCCTCCAACGCCATACGATGGAGGTGAATCTTGTAATTAACAGACATCACAGGAAGTAACTTTTACCAAAGAAGTCATCCCTGAGAAAACTCTCGTCTGTAAGATCAGTGGATTTTTTTCAGAGTTATGGGGAGGATGCGTCTCGAAAGTGCTCACACGGCTGAATTTTTTACTTTCTCTCTCAATGCTGTACACGCAACAAATGAATTTGACTTCACCTCAATTGTATCGGGTTGGAAGTGATCTCATCACAGGTGCGAATAAAAGTAAAAATATCTGCATTGCTGAATGGTCTCTTTTGTTGTTTTTGTATTTTAGTGAACCAACTCTTTGATGTACAGCCGTCAGGTAACGAGTACTTTATAGGATTTGCAATACTGCACTCCATTATAAAAATCCTGCATTCAAATTTGTGTTTAAGTGAAAGTATTATCAGGAAAGTTTATGTAAAGAACCCATTGTAAACGTCCCTTTTTAATTTAAAAGAAAAGTTCAACAAAAACTGAAAATCCAGTCATGTTTTGTAGTCCACAAAACATTTCTGGAGCTTCACAGCAAAACAGCGGCGCAGCACTCTCCTTTACAACTGAAGTAGATGGGGACTTGTATGGTTAAAAACAACCTCATAATAAAATAAAATGGCTCAACTGAGCACTTCAAGCAGTCCTGAGTTCCCAAATTGATTTGGAAAGACACTTTTTACATCCCTTTAAAGACAAAATCTTCACTGTTGCTGCTGAGCTAAATGCGTTTGCATTCATCCTGTCTGAAGTAGGTGAGAGCTCGACCGGGCATCGAGGGTGTAAATAACATCTCGGGAGATTCACTTATGCCAGATAGACCCATTTTATGTTTGTATTCTTTTTGTTTGTACATTTTAAAACAAGTCCCCATCTACTTCAGTTGTTTAGGAGATCGCTGCTACACTGTTCTGCTGTGAAGCTCCGGAAATGTTCTGTGGACTACAAAACATCACGCGGCCGGTGAGTAGATGATGACTGAATTTTCATTTTTGGGTGAACTCAAGCATCCTTTAATGTTGTGGTTGATGATTAAGTGGAGCTTTAATGTATCACAGTGCATTATATTGCATACACTATCTTTGTTTTGTATGTAAAACCTTAATCTGAAAAGCGACTAGTTATGGCATAAATGCAAAGGAGTAAAGAGTACAATATTTTCCTCTCAAATGTAGGAATGGAACACAAGCATAAAGCAGCACACAAATTGTACTGAAGTACAGTTTTTGAGTAAATATTAAAGTAAATGACCATGTATTTGTATCCTATATAACAATATAAGGAAGCACATACATTCTGACCCATGAAGCATTATCACGCATTCATTGCACTCTTATAAAATCACAATAACATCACCCTCCATCGTCACACTTGCAAACATCCAAAATGACACACCCTTTCCTGCACAGTGGCCTGCCGATAAGCTGCTCCCAGCAGGGAATTCACTGCAGCAACACGGGTCAACACACACACACACACACACACACACACACACACGATTGTTCAGATCTGTTGACTTTCTGTACTTTTACACCAATTCTCTGCGCAGCTCAGACTTTCTTCAATCCAATTCAGTTTTGCCGTTTCTCTCCATCTTAACTCTCTTTTTCTCTCTGACTCTCTCGCTCGTTAGCAGGAAGCCCCACAGGATGCGGAGTGTGAGTGCGGCAGGAATGATAGGACAATGGGAAGCAGGCTGTCACCGAACCCTCACACACTCAGAAAGGAGCAGGAGAGAAACTAGGAGGTGGGGGCAATGGAAAAGTAAGGTGTCTCGGTCATTGGGACGTCCTGTTTCCACATGAAGTCATCACATCCTCCAGATACAGAGGACTGAGGTGGCTTATTGGACGGCATACATGAACATTTACACGTCCAGTCCTGTTTTTTAAGCATTAGGCGGCAACTATAAGATGAGTCTTCTAACAAAAAAATGCAAAGCCCCTGATGGAAATGACAGCTGACACCCTCCATCCAGGGGAATCCGAGGGTGATAACACTCTTCACAATCACTTCAACAATCACTTCACTGTCACAGTGCTGGGAAAGCTGAGTAATGACGGGGGCGTCCATTTCTAACCCCACCAACTAAAAAACCTCTCTACGCCCCCTTCCTTCCTGCCTAGCCCTGAAGCTAAAGACAGGAACTGACCTCGTAAAGAAACAGGAAGTGATGAAGTCCGGCCTTGGACGGCCTAATCGTGCTTTTTTCCCCATCCGACCTTCAAAATTCCACGACACCTCCTCCTTCACACAGACACACACATCAGCAGCGACACAAAGATTGATTATCTAAAAGGAAAGTGGAGGTGTGATTATGCAACGTCTCCGCAGCCTGTCACGATGAAGGAATAAACACCTACGTCGAAGCACAGAAACACCTCAAATGGATGGAGATGTTGAGGAAACATCCAACCCTGCCTTTTCCTCAAGGTGGTTTCCTGTAGGCGTGCTGCCAAATAAATCACAGTCACAGTCGAGGCCTACTGAAGGAATATGAAGCCTCCGGAGCAAATTCAACTAGACTTCTGAAAGTTTGGCAAACGTGAAGCCACAAATCCAGATTCCATAAGTTGTGTTTGACCTTTGACCCCTTTGATTTAAAAATGAACAGGTCTATTTCACTTCTGCGATCCTTTCCCGTAACTAATACGTATTTGACAGGAAGAGATCTAATTTTAAAGATTTAAAGGTCTTGTGACTTAGTTCTCTGGAAAATTCCACTCTTTCAATAATATTGCAATGTCGGCTGTTTGATTTCTAAACACCAGCCTCTGAAGAGTGGAAGTAGTGGTCTCCGCACTTCATTAACCTCTCACAAACTTCCTTTTATCTAACAGTAAGCACTCCAAAGTTACCTAATGTCCACACACTGAAACTTATCACCGGAGTTCTGACTTTTTTCCATTTTAAAAGATGAAAGGTACACAGGGATGTGAGGTGGTGGGCTGCTGAAGACACCCATCTAGGTTTGTTTGGCTACATTTACAGCTGAAGTCTTTTAAAAGAGATGTGAACCAAAGGTGGCTTCCTCCGTCGATGCAGAAAGAAAACAGTGAAAAGTTCAAGTGAAATTGTTAATAAGAGCTTTGTGGAGAAAACTGCCTCTCTATGTATCACCTCTGACGTGGGATTCACAAAGTTTACTGATAAAAGCTTAAAAACAACAAACCACTCTTTCTTTAATAACAACACTGTGCCGGTATTTTATCACTCCAGACATGATGTGATTAAATAAGAGGACATACCTGACACAAAATCCGTCGTTATCCCGTCCGGGGAATCCTCGAGTCGGTGTCACTGCGCTGCGCGAGGGAGAAGAAGTGAGCGCGCGCCTCGTCCGGAAGGCTTGAACGGACCTCACGCGCGCAGGGGTCCACCCCAGAGGAGCGCGTGCAGTGGACAGCTGAAAAAGGACCTGTTATGTTTACTAACAGAAAGAAGATGGCAGTCATTTTGAAATATCTTTTAGAAAAACAGATAATTAGCTTTTTTTTCAGACAATATATGAAGAATATTTGATATAAATATAAATAAAATAAATACACACATCCAGCGGAGATGTTGCCTCACTTCAGCCCGGAGTGCAAGTGCAAGATGCGACACATCCACTCCCTGGTGTGAACTTACAGGAAGACTGAGAGAGATGTGTGATATCCGCGTACATGTCACAAGCCAGAAAATAAGAGATGGTGCCCAGTGATTGTAAAGTCGCTGTTTTTGTGTTACCATTACCTTGAAGATGGGTTACATCACATGTTTAAGGTGCACATTCGGCTGTAACTCAACAAAGAGGACAATCGTATCGTCACGCAGTTACAGTTCACGTTGAAGAGCGAGTTGACTCAATGGAGAGCTGTTGGGCGACATGTGTTACATTTCTTCAAGTCTTTGTCTCCCTCTAGCGGCGGCTCGAGGCAACTCCTGCAGCAGGCTTGAGTGTCTTGGATTAGAAACAGGGTTGTAAAAAGTACCAAAAGGTCATACTTGAGTAAAAATGATAAAGATATCGTGTTAAAATATGACTTTGGAAAAGGTGAAAGTCACTCATATGAACAGAACTCTTAAAGTGTCTGATAATAAAATGTACTTAAAGGAGCACGATGGAGTTTTGGGAAGGATTTTTAATCAGAAGAGAAAGATTCTTCATTGACTGATGCCTAGTATGCCTAAACATACTAAATAAACTCTCTTCATTAAAATGTCTGAATAAACTGAATAAACTCTCTTTAAAGCACAACACACTTTCATACTGTTTTACTTTGTTTATATTTGTCGGACCCTGCCACCTTTCTGGCTTCAACAGTGTTCTGTGGACCTTATTTTCCTCTGAGAACAGCTTGTTTATTCAGTTATGAAAACATAAATACTTCTGAGTTTGTATTATTACCTCATTAATATTGGAAATATAAAAATTCTGATTTCTTCTCCAAAACTACGTAGTGCCCCTTTAAAGTCACTCATATGAATAGTTCTGTTTTTAAGTATCTGATAATAGAATGCACTTAATTATCAAAAGTACATATTTACATCATATGTACATACTGTGTACTATGTGGTCGACCAATTATGGGATCCAATATTAAGCGTTTTCTGATTATCGGAAACAGTGTTAATCCTTTTGTTTGATTGCCGATTAAATCAATAAAAAAATACGCTCCTTTGGCTCTGCAGTAGAGTAAAAAGTCCAGTATTTTCTTCAAATGTAGTGAAGTGGAAGTATAAAGTAGCAGAAAACTGAAATACTCAAGTAAAGTACAAGTACGTCTGAATTATACATTAGTACAGAGATATAGATAAATTCCATCAATGATTAGAAACAAATAAGAAACTTATACACAGAAATATACACAGCCTTTTATTTTAGCCATCATATCAGAACACAAAAATACCAAAGTACATCCCAAAGTAATGTTTTGTTGTCCAGTCAATCAGCAATGCCAAACAAAACCACAAAACTCAGTTTTAATTTTTGATAACAAAGTAACTTTTTATTGTATATAAAAATACAAGTTATTTTGTCTTTTTTGATGTCAGCCTCTAGACACACGGAGGGCTGAGGCATGAGTAGTCATGGTGGGGTGAACAGCTTTAGTCTGTCAGTTATCGGCCTGAACAGACGCGTCGAATAAAAAACTAAAATTCTGCAAAAGAAAAACACTTGAATGATGATGATTTAGTCATATTGGACCTGATTCTACCTTCATGTAGATATGTGTTTATGCGACAGAAACATGTGCAAGATATTCAGAACAACACTTGAAGCTCAAGTGGGGAAACTAAACCTGATCGACATCAGTGCAAAATAAGTAACATATTTTAAATGTCATATATCGCAAAGCAGCATCAAAACATTAACACTGAAACATAAGATATGCATATATAAACATTCACTGTAGTGTGTGTGTGTGTGTGTCTATCTGTGGTGTGTTGCATGCATTGGGCTGTGGTACGTCACAGCTGGCTCAGCATCTGCATTAAAGTGTGTGATCGAGTGTGTCATCTCATGTAATGTGTGATGGCTCGTAAGGTATAAAGAAGCGCTGCTTGTAGCCGGGCCTCCATCACAATCAGGTTTGCATGAACCTGCAAAAAACAAAAGGAAAAGTATGTCATTACTTTCAGGTTATTAGGTGACACTTTCAGTTCCTCTCGGCAATGCTTCTTTCTCTTATATTTTTAAAAAGGAAGGAAAACGAGGCAACACGTTTAAATGTCAAAGGATTCATTCTTTGTTAAGAGGGTGGCGACATGTTAAAATGTCAAATGATTCAGTCATTGAGGCTGAAGAGGCCGGGTCAGGTGGCATTCTAACTCGTTTGTACCTTTTCAGAGTGTCTGAAGTGTCTCCAGAAGGCGTGGTAAATGCGTGCCATGGTCTGCTCGGGGTGACAGGCCATGGTTTTAACAAACACCTTGAGGGAGCGCTCCAACAGCACGTTCACGCTGCCGTAGTCGTAATCATCGTAGCTGCACAGGTGATACAATAAAAAGGTTAGTGACACGGCAGAGATGATAAAACATTTCAAACTTAACTGATGACATGAGTGTGACACTGACCGTATCCCATACAGACAGTGGATGTAGTTCCACAGAGCTTTTCTCAGTGTGTGGGTGTCTACGCCTTCATGCATTGCCATCCTGTGGTAGGTCAAGTTACTCACAACCTGCAGAGACATAATTTCATCTCATTACAATATGATCGATCAAACTTTTCTCTAATTGATTATGTACAAGAGAACAATTTAATCATCTGGCTGCCAGACTGCCCACTTTAACGTTGTTGTGTTTGTACCCACATTCAAAATCTTGCATTTTCATTTCCTTGTGTTCACAACCTTTTTGTTTTTTTGCTTGTGACTCGCAACTAACCATTATTTCCATCATCAATTTATCTGTTGATTACTTTCAGGATTAATTGCTTCGTCTACAAATTATCAAAAAAAAAAAAGCTCATCACAATTTCAGAGCACAAAGTGATTCTTCAAACTGTTCTTTTGTCAGTCCAACCAACAGACCAAAACCCAAAGACTCTTCATTTACTCTCATAAATGACAGAAAAGCAGCTATATATATATATATATATATATATATATATATATATATATATATATATATATATATATATATATATATATATAAAATAGTTTGCAATTCATTTTCTTGCAATACACTAATCTCTTCATCGACTAGAACATTGTCTACCTACTTCTTACATTCCCAACATTCAATGGCTACATTCCCTCAACTGTACAGTGTCTGTATTCCTAAACACAGGCTGATGCCCAAAATGTTAAAAAGCTTACACTTAAACTGATATATGTATTTTAGGTAGGACTTATTTCAGGTGACTAAAATACATCTTGCTGCTGTTGCTGCGCGCTGCTTCTCCACACTGGTAGTGAGACGGCGGTCGTCTACTGCACAGAGACTAGGGACCAGTACCTCATACAACCCCACATCAAGAGACTCGGACTATCCCTTTAAACTCCATGAAACCACCTGTCATGGTTTCCACACATCAGTCTTGTTCTGTTCTGAAATCAGCTCATTGATGCTTTGTTTTTGTGTTTCTAATCGGTGTACTTCTTCCAGGTTAAAGGTGAGTGTACCTGGAATTTTTCATCCAGGAGCTGGCCCATGTCTGGCAGTAATCTGTTGACCAGAGAGAAGCCGTGGTCCTCCCATGAGTAGTCCTGCACACATCAGACAAGCAAACACAGGTCAGTGAAACTTAGTGCGAACAGTTAACAGGCACTGTGAACTGTAAAAAGTATTTTAAAAAAACGAGTGTTGGAGTCTAAAAATATAAGCTAGTGCTCCAAACTACCTGGGCTCTCATGGTGGGTGGTGCCTGCTCTCCTCTGGGGGCAAAGTCCTCGTATCTGAACTCTGGATCCTCCACCAGACGCAGCACCAGCTCTGGTGGTGCTCCCCGCACCACCGCTAAAAACAAACAACCATGAGGAAGTAGTCAGTAGACATATGTCAGCTGAGTGAATGACAGAGTGGTGCACAAGATAAACAGGTATGTGTGTACCTGTTGGTATGCTCTCGCTCCTCTCCCTCTCAAACCGAGTAACCATCTCCTCCTGTGTGCACTCCTCCTCCTCCTGCTGCTGCTGCAGCTCCACCATCCTCTTCATCAACACCTCCACCTCCATTGCTCCATTAACCACCTGGAGAAGAGAAAAAAAGAAAAAGACTTGAGGCACTTACTTTGTTTTCAACCCTATATCAACAATGTGAAGTGTGCCGTGTCTTCTATTGTTACTAAACCGGTGTGACTAGTGAAATTAAGCTGGACGGAACCCATTTCCTCTTTGTTCTCCTCCTGTTGACATAGTTACATTTACAACTGTCATACCCGTGGTGAAAAACACCTGTTTGACTCACCTCTTGCTTGCCCTCCTCCTGGGCGGGGCTATGCGGGCTGCGAGGCAGGTGGCCGGGTGATGGAGGTTGGAAGGTATAACCTCCGATGTGGTCGGGTTCAGGGTTTAAGCCGCAGCCCCACACAAAGGAGGAGAGCGAGTGAGCCTGCGCCATCAGGACCACAGCCTGTATGAGTTCAGCCAATGACCAGCGAGGCTCTGCGCCGGGACACACCAGCTCCTGCAGGGCAGAGGGGGCAGGTGTTGGGCAAGTTAACTTTAACATAGTAGATTTGTTGGAGGGCGATGTCAGTTCGCTGGTTGGGGGCTGCCCCTTTTGAAATTTTGCACAGATATTCATGTTCCCCTCAGGATGACTTGTAATGGTTTTGGCCATCCTTCATGTTTCATATAGCACCATCATCAGGTCAAAAATTAGTCCCCTACTTTGGTTTTGTGTTGTCAAAAATATCTATTTATCCATACAAAAATCAATGATGAATATTTGAAATGGTTTCATATTCTGCAGTCTCAATACAGCAGTACGAGCTGTGCTTTCTTACTTTCTTCTGTCCTCGTCACCCGTCTCATTCACTCTGTTTAGCTCACAGTGTTTACTCATGGTTCTCATTATAGATGGAAAGTGCAAAGCCTCTGCATCCAGTTTCGGCTGACAAAGAAAACCACAGGAGTGCTGTTTGGAAATGCTTTGCATTTGAGGCAAATGAAAAAGTTAAGGCAAAGGATTCAAGCATGTCCAAATGCAAGCCATGCTACAGACCAGTGCTAACAACAGGTGCTAAAAGACCTGAAGGACACACACACCAACCTCGATTAAGAAGTAGAGCTTCTTCCCTGGGGTCTCGAGGTGTCTAATATCGATCTTTTTGAAGCTATTGTATCAAAGCAAGAAATTCCAGTATCGTGACGACACTTCTTTAGTTTATAAACAAATACCTGTATAGTTCATGACGCTCCCATCAGCCTTAGCTGCACTACTATTAAATAAATGTTGAGTACTACTGAGCATTATTTGGCATGCCAACACAATAAGATGGCAAACATTTTACCCCTTAAACACCTGTAATTGCAAACTGTTTTAGCACACTGGTATTAGCATTTAGCTGTAAACAGCTGTGTCTAAGACTAACCCTAACCCTAATCCTGAAAATTCAGTCATTATCTACCATCTCTAACCCTAACCCACATGCTGATGAAAAATCAGGTGAAGTGTCGTAGTCCACAAAACATTTCTGGAGCTTCAGAGCAAAACAACTGAAGTAGCACTTGTTTTAAAACGTAAAAAAGCAATCATAAAAAAGAAAACATAAAATGGCTCCTTACAACTCGTCTGGCATAATCCAAGTCACAGGAAGTCCCAAATTGATTTGACATTATTTATACCATCAAGGATGTGCACCTACGTCAGACACCGTGCACACTAACACTTGTAGCTCAGCAGCTACAGTGGAGATTTTGGCTTTAAAAAGGGTGCTAATAGCCTTTTTTCAAATCAATGTCAGATCTCTAGGCTTCCAAAGACTTGGATTACACTGGACCAGCTCTATGGACCCATTTTATGTGACCAAATGAGTGAAAATATACAGTATTATAACCGAAATATTAATTTTGACTTCAAGCTAAAGATTCAATTATTGAGTGTCTATCATACAAGTAGAGGTGAGTGAGTCAATGAGGCAGAAATTTCAGATACAGTCTAAGTCAGTAATCCACAGTATTAAATGATATTAGTATTATATGATGACAGACTCGGAGCAAAAGAGAGAGCAGAGAGACAGGGCGTGAGTGGGTGTTGTGTCTGACCTGGATGTGCTGCTGTGTGATGAGCCAGGGTCTGTGTGCCAGCAGCCTGTTGAGTGTTTGCAGACTTCGGAGTTTGGTTGGAGCGTGCTCGAGGCCGCTCAGCCAGCTTTCCTCCCCTCCAGCCTCCAGGAAGCCAGCACTGTGCTGCTGCACCAGGTACGAGCAGTGGTGTCGAGCTGCAGCCTGTGAAACATCAGGAGGGAAACAAGCATGCCATCCCATTCATTAAAAACGAAAGCTCAATCAATGTTTTGTGTATTACAACTACATTATGCATAAAAACGTCCGCGTTCATAAAGGGCTCAGAGGTTAAAGCAACACAACTAAACTTCTCCATCAGGATCAGATCATTTTCAGTCTAATGAAATACCATTTCTGAAGTGAAAGGGCAGCAAATGTGATGTATATATGAGAGATGAGACTCATTAAATATTTATGAGGATCACAGTGTTTGGCAGACCTGTTAGTGGCTCGCTATGATACAGTAGCTGGATAACTCTCAGGAAGAGAATGACCTGCCAAGTCCATTTTACATCTATCCTCTTTCTCTGAAGTAAAGCTAGTTCAATTTTTACTCAGTTTTAGGTTCCTTCACCCCAAAATCTCTTATTTCCTGACACTTTAGTGCAATGTTTGCCATATGTAAATGTGCATATTTGTGTGATAGTTAACTTGAATTACTGCAGCATCCATCCATTTTAGCTGTGTCCACCCAGCTGTAGCACTGTGAAAGGTTCTGCTGAAAATGCAGAAGTGTAATAATATCACTTCACTCAGAGGGCCACTTCCGCCAATGAGCCAGCCTGAATGTATTAGTTTATTGTTCACTACGGCTGAACTGACTGGAACTGTAAAAACTGTGGGCAGCAGTGGAAAAAGCATTACAGCAATATTATTACAACCGTTGAACTGTAATACTGGTTGTGTCCAACTGCTGGAGAAGGCAGGTTTAATGGCATCGCTTCATCGACATGAAGCCAAAAATTATTAGATGTGTGTATGAAAAGAAAGAAATCATAAAAAACACTTTTCCACTGTTGACTCGATGACAAAAAGAAGAAATAATAGCTGCAGCTCTGCCATTATTTTGAATGTGATGTTCATTAGTCATGCAATATCAAGCCTAAATGTTAAAAGGATAGACTCTACATGTAGCCTTACACAAACAAAAGGCTTTAGAGCATTTAAACTGTTATTATGGCTGCCTCATTTGAGACAAAAACAGTTGATTAAGATGCAAATAAACACATGGTCACTATAGTTTAAACATTTTAATTAAAGCTCATGAATTAGATCAGAAAGTTGTTTTGTTTTTTACAAGAAGATTTAACCTGCAGTAACATGGCTTGCAGCCCTGAGCTCTCTGCATCATGACAGAAATATAACCAAAAGCAACTTCCTCTGTTGACGGTAAAGGACAATTTAATGTGTACCAATATTGATTTGACTTATTTTTATTCACCTGGTCTAATAATGGTTGACTTTTAGGGAACAATATAAATACCATTTTACATCTTGTTTTTTTTACATCGGTCATGACGTGGGAGAAAACTGTATGAGGAAGCAAAAATATAGAGACTAGAAGCAACTTTGTAGAACAGTACATTAATCATTGTAACAATATACCTGCAGCACATTATGTACTTTATATTAATGTGTTTTTTGACAAACCAAGCTTAGTCAACAAAACACTTGAAAACAATGAGCTACAAGCTACCCAGCATAGTTAATCAACAATAGACTAATACCTCATTGGGAGCTGATCACACTCAAGAGCACAAATTATGTCCTCAACAAAAGCCGTCTTTGTTGGATAATTTCTTTTCATTTTAAAGTGCATTGCTCCTAGACATTTGTTTCATTACTCTCTATTAAATTGTGCTTTAGTTTACTTTGGTTTTGATTTGTTTTTGGTTGTACAGGATAACCAAAGAAATTTCAGTAATCATCAAACAACGTAAACTACTCGAGCTGATGTCAATGACAACGGACACATGATTCATTGTCCTTACAGAAGCTTAATGGAGATCTTTCAGAAACTGCTGATCTTTCTTTTCCCCCACTTGATTGCACAATTGCAGACGGATCTTTGGTCTTTCAGAATTTTTAAGTGTCAATTCACTTGTACATGAGGCTCTTCGTGTAGTGACTGGAGTTGATCTAAAGTTCTGATAGTTCTGATGACTAATCTAAAGTAATATATTATTGGTTTCTTACCATGACTGCAATGTAATGTCTCCAGTGACGGGGCAAGGGGCCGTCCACCTCCAACAAAGCATGCTGGGTCTTGAGGAAGCAGCTGAGGTAAGCAGGGTGCAGTGCCATCACCATGGTGATATGGTCCACGCGACCCAGTGAGAGAAAAGACTCGATAAGGATGTCTTGGTCAGGCCCTTCTTTCAACATCTGAAGAGGAAGAACAGGACAAAATGCGTGTTTGAAACTGACAACTGATTCCCTGACAACTTATCCAAAATTATATTTTAACCATGCTTGAGGACACATTGAAAAAGTTCCTGTTATAACCAGACATAAGCCCGAAGAGCTGATAAAACACTCCCACTTTCTCCAGTGGAAAAAACTGGAGTGACTCACATATGAAATCAGCATTTTCAGTCATCAGCTTTGGCAACACTTGTCTGGTGTTGCTTCTCTTGATGACATGAAGCAACAGGCAACTGCAGTATTGCAGCAAAAGAGTTAGCTACCCTGCTAATACTAGCATTGACTTGTGAAATTTCCAACACTCTTCACAAGTACGCTGATTTGACTGTTTATCTAGAAGCCAGGCAGTGGTATCATGATACTTTATAACTTTTTATGACTTTGATTAATTATTAAAGTGAGATAACAAGTTTGATACCATGAGGCAAATCTGATGCAACACTGAGGGCATACATTTTTAGATTTGTATTTAAAGATAAATATACCGAGGCTTGTGTACTGTGCGTTGAGCACAACAGCATCCGAGTTAATTTAATTCTGACCATAGTCAGAAGTCCTCGTAACATTTGTCAGCAAATGTCATACACACCTCTTTTGCAGGGATAAAGGCACTTGGACCTGATACCAGAGATCGAGGGACTTCAACTCCTTGTTCCTAGTTGTAAGAAGACAGAATTAGGTCAATCATACAGCAAAATAATGATTAATTTCATTTCTGAATAATCTGCAAATTATGTTCTCGATCATTCGTTTGATTAAAGATAAATTAAGTGTCAGAAAACAGTGGAAAAATGCAAATCACAATTTCCCAAAGTTTACTTTCACACAAGATAAAGGCGAGACAGACATTTCCACAGCTGAGAGGCTGGAACAAGGGAGTGTTCAACAATTATTATTGATAAATACATTTTAAAAATGAGTGAATCATCACCACAGTTGCCGATTATTTTTCTGTCGATCGACAAATCGATTAATCAGCTATTTGTTTCAGCCTAACATTGAATCGCCAGAATCTCTACACAAAATATGTGACATTATAACATGTGTGTAATATAGGGCTATGTTTAATATTGCAATATTTTTAGTATATATCACAATACACAATCTATACCTCAATACTTTGAATTATCCTCAAATGCTCTTGACAAATGCGAGGAATAGGAAATATCACAATATTAGTGGATAAATACCTCGATATAGATATCGTGACATTAATGGTACTTTCACAAAATATTAAAACAATTAGATTTTTTGGTACATAATCATCAGTTGTGTGAATATAATGACTAAGTGTATAAAGACAAGTATTAGAACAAGTGGAGCAGGAAACGTAGAAAAGAGACTACATTTTTTGGATTTCTTCAGGCACCTTCAATCCCCTTGAACTTGACTAGCCCTACTTTGCCTGAAGCTGCTGTACTATATCTGGAGAGACCCGTGTCATAACTTGCAGCCCATAAAAGCTGTAATCAGACCATGGCCTTAAACTCACCGACATCATCGGAGGACCGGCAGCACAACACCAAAAGCCACTTCTTGTTATATCCGACATTTAAACTGAATATACGCCACACACACAACACGCAGCTGCACTTTCATTTCTAGAAGCTCCAGTGGGCTGCGAGCAGGCAGCTCGGGGGTGTGTCTACTTTGTTTTTCAGGGCACCGGGAGGGGGCGTGTCCGGCCTGCCTGTTTGTGCACACCGCAGCTCGGTCTTGCATCACCTCCTGCAGTTCAATGTCTGATGAAATATCCAGAAATCTGATAGAAAATGGTAATCAGCTGATAGCTAACTCAACTGCAAGATTACCATGGCTATTAATAAATCATTCACCTCATCTTGGGATTATATAATATTAAGCAATAGCAATGCTCCTTAATGTAATGTGAATTTATGCCTGTCATTAAGATATCTTATTGTAAAATCTGCCCCATGGTGTTTGAATTAGTCTGATTTTTCTGTGTTCCTGCTGGACACGAAGCAGAAATGACTGTGGACACTTCCCCCCAGCATTACCTGTGCGGTTCGCAGCAGCTCGGTCGCTCTCCCTCGTACTTCCTCCAGTGGACACGACCGGGACAGCCGAAGCAGATGCAGGAGTGTTTCTTTACTCAGCCGTGCCGAACCGCGCCGGTCCAGTCCTAAACGCACCACAACCCCTTGGCTCAGCTCATCCAGAGCCGCCGCTCGCTCGTCCTCGTCCCTGCTGCACAGCCGTGATAAGCATTTCACAGTCGGGCCAACGTCGGGTTCTGACTCGGACTGGTGGTGATATGAGCGGCCAGAACCGGACACTCGTCCCGGTGTGTTCTCTCCATTAGCCTGGCGGTTAAAGCCTGCCACGGGATTACTGGCCATCTCTTGTGTTGGTCCCGAAACACCTCGAACTCCCCGTGAACCACCTGGGTTGACCCACCGAACGCTAGCTGCTAGCTAAAGTATTTACCTGACCGTTACGTTAGCTTGACGCGCACGCTGTTTTTCTGAATTGTTGAATACTTGAGATGTCCTGTGTCTGTCGTCGTTCACTGCGCAATCATCTGTCCCACAAATCATTAACGCCGACGGGCCACCTGCAAAGCTTTCTCCCAGCCGGCTCCCTGACCGTAAACAGCCTGCTGCCGGTTAGCTCGCTAAGCTAGCCTAGCTGCTGTTAGCAGATGCTGCAAACTCTTTTAAACAGCGTATTTGACGATGACTCGGTAATAAAAAACACGATGAGCCAGCTGTTTGTGTTTGGACTGGACTCCCAGACCAGAGCACAGTGTATTTTAGGTTCAAAACAGTCTTTCATGAGGTACCAAGGGACATGTTCAGACTTCACTCGCTGGTTTCGTTCAGCTGGAGAGAGCTATTTTCCCCTTGCGTGTGACGTCATCACGACGCGTGCGAAGCTAATGAACTGAACTACAGACCACATTCACTTCACTCACGCACCATTTAACTAACTTCAGCTTTAAGAAGTCATCAGGATTTTTAACTAGTAGGACTGTGGTGACTTCTGGCCTTGGTCCTCTGTCATTTATTGATGAGTTACTGGTTGAATTTTACTTTTTTATAAACTTGTAAATAGGTTTTTGCATGTAAGTGCTTAGTTGTGTTACCACGTTATGACAAAACTAAAGGAAAATAGGTCAATAATAAAATATACAAACGGTTATACCTGTATGTTTGTCATATTTGATGTAAGTGTTCTAGTTTAGATAACTAGTTATGTATTTACTTTTATTCAGGGGTGGAAATAACTAAGTATTTTTTCAAGTCTGTAATTTTACTCATACTTAAGTATGCATTACACCATGTAATCTACTTAGTTACTTTTATAATCATCATTTGATAATTGATGTTACTTAAGTATTATTTTTAATACCAGTAGTTTTACTTGTAGTGGAGTAATATTTCAGTAATGTAACTGTACTCATACTTGAGTACACATTTTCAGTACCCTTGCTTTTATTACTTTAATCTATTTATTAACCAATTAATTACATGAACTGTACAATGTCAACACTGGTAGCAAATGCCCATCATTCTCACCCCTGCCTGAGGCAATGTCCTAACTTGCTCCATCTTCATGTTATAATATGAAACAGCAAATGATTTGTTAATGCTAGTTGAAAAAAATAAATACAAAAATAAAGGATTACCTGGATCATTTTGTGTCAGTCGAATAAGTAATTACTGTCATTTTCTGCAACTCTTTCTAGACAGCCAACCCCACAAAACGTTACTAGAATTCAGATCCAATTTTTTGTATTTCAAAGAATCAATGCAGATGAAGTTATGATGAAGTTGCACTTACAAGGGTGCTGTTGCAGAAAGCTTGGACAATAAATTAAAACTTCTCCATTTTGCTGGGCGTGCCTGTCGTGTCCTTGTGGTCCTCGCAGCCCACATCATGGAGCCAAACACCAGAGGAACATTCTGTGTAATTTTTATACTTATTTATATTTAATTATCAACAAAAATGGTGTATTAGTAAGAAATTCTTTGTGTCCATGTGTGCATTTGTGTCTGTAAAGTTAATTTGGCATACAATTGTTTCACAGTTTATAATAAGTACTTCCTGAATCACCTTTATTTAGGAAAATAAAAAAACATCACTGGTATACCCTTATTATCAGCCATATCTTATATTAAATTACCTGTTTATATATATATATATATATATATATATATATATATATATATATATATATATATATATATATATATATATATATATATATATATATATACCATATATAATATCAGATACCTTTGTGTGGAGGTAAGAGAAGAAAGATGAAGCCTTCATATGTGAGAGGAGAGAGAGGGAAAGATGACAGTAACAGATATAATCAGACAGACAAGTGAGGGTGATGTGCTGCTCCGTTTGACATGACAGGCAGACTCAATGGGGGTTTGGGGAAATTCAACATTGTGGCAGCAACAAAGAAAAACCCTTCAATATACCGTTTCCCTATGAGGGAAGACTTTTATTAACAAACACACAGGCTGGCTATGGAGGATGACCTTCGGAGCGCACGCACACACACACAAAGGCGTGGTCCCCATGGCAACCGGCGCTTCGTGTCCCAGGAGACCCAAGGGTGGAAGAGGTAAGACCGAGAGAGGAGGGGGCAGAGGCGGTTTGGGGGAGCTCAGAAGACAAGCAGAGGTCAGGGTTCACACACACACAGGTTCCTCTTCAGTATTTTACAGGAAGTAAAGACTGTTTGTGTGTGTGGTTGTGTGTGTACGTGGGTGTGTGTGTGTGCAGATGATTGAGGAAGAGTTGGATGCGAGTCCTCAGACAATTTTGTTCTCCAGCAGGGCGATTCTCTTCGACATACTCTCTAGTAAGATTTTGTCAAGGACAGCAACAATGAAGACAAACAACCAGACAGAAAATATGATAACGACATTAAAACCTCTCGACAGACGTAATATTCTCACACCATCTCACCTGAAGTCAAGGATATATTTTTTCGTTAGTGCCTGAAGGGCATCTTCTACTTTCTTTTGGAACTTTACAAGGGAGTCGCATTCGCAAGGGTCCTCCTCTGTGGAAACAGAAGGCACAAGTTCAAGTTGTGAGTTATTGTACTGTGAAGTATAACATAACAGGTAATAACACCAGCATTTTGTATTTAATCATCATGTGTGACCTTGACAGATGTTAATCTGCAGCTTCTTGGCGATCTGGGTCATAGTCTTGAAGTCAGCGGTGTAGAAGTAATGCTCTCCAGTCGGCTCAGAGGCAATCTCTTTCAGCTCGTCCTCCACTGCGTTGCCAACTCCAACAGCGTACATCTTGAAACCTGTATGATAAAAACAAACAGGTTGCCCCTTATCTGACTTGTAAAAGTAGGCTTTGTATTGTATCTACTTCTACCACAGTAAATGTAATCTCTCCTCTCCCTCTCACCGTGCTCCTTGGCCTTCTTGGCGGCATCTCCGATGTAGTCCTGACTGCGTCCGTCGGTGAAAACAATGCCCACCTTGGCGACTCCGGGCCGGGCGCCCTGACCGGCGCTGAAGCTGTTGTCTACCAGATGGCGGAGAGCCTGGCCTGTCATGGTTCCCCTCTCCATGTAGGCCATCTTCTTCACAGCATCCTTCAGGTCTTTCTTGTTGTTGTAGCGGCCCAGGGGGAACTCCTGCAGGAAGGAGACAGAAACATGACGTTAATACATATGAGAAAGAAACTCATTTTTGGGGTAACCCTTGATGCTAAACACAGACCTGTCTGACTGAGCTGGAGTACTGCACCAGTCCAACGTGAGCCTTGCTGTCAGAAACGTCCAGTTTGTCGATGATCTGGTTGATCCACTTCTTGACCAGCTCAAAGTTCTCAGGACGGACGCTCTTAGAGCCATCGATCAGAAACACAACATCTGTCGCAGAGTTGCTGCAAGCTGGTGATGTCAGACACACAACAATGCGTGTTACTCCGGGAGCACAGTGACCTCGCTTGGACAAATACCTTCATACACAGACACTCACCGCTGCAGCTGCGACCATCGTCCATGAGGGTAAAGCCATCTTTGCAGGCACACTTGTATGATCCAGGGCTGCTGATGCATACCTGCTCGCAGTCATGATCCCCAGTGGCGCACAGGTCCGACACTGTGTGCGTGTGTGCATGCAGAACACACACGTACACACAGTAGAGTATATGTTGAGGCACACACACACACAGGAGGGAGGGTGGGTTGGGGTTAGGAGGAGAGAATGAAACTATGTCAGTTTGGGAAAATCTAGCATTGATTTTTTTTAATGATCCACTGTGACCTGCAGTCGACCTGAACAGTTTTTAATATAAAGATGTTGCATGAATCCAGTGGATCCTTAAAACAAACAGGTGGAAAAGATTGGAGAAGCCTCAAATGAACAAGATCCGTTTGTCTGTTTCTAAACGTGAGGCACAGGCTCATCCAATAACAATCCAACACTGCGATCATGCAGCTCTGCCCTTGGACGAGGAGCATCTGCACCAAATTGGCTGCTGCAGACTGAGTGGCAGACAGCAGTCAAAACTGCTGCAGACTGGGAAGAGCCAAGGGGCATTACTAATTAGAAGTTTAATGATTGTCACTAATGAATCTGTAATTACAGAGAGATCAGTCTCGCCTCTCGGTTATGTGAGAGTTGACTGAAAAACAGGAGCGAATTTCCTTCCAGAAGGTTGTTCCTGCCCTATTGTCCTCGTGCACTGGGAATATTTAATGAGTTTGAATGAATATACTGTAGTGTTGTTGAGGTAGGGAGAGGACAAAAGGGATGGAACAATATATTGGAATGAAAAGATGACAGTCCTGACACCTTACCCTCAACAGACAGCTGTCTCCACAGGCATGAAGGCGGTGGATAAACATGACAACCCACCCTGACAGTATTTCTTTTCAACCATCACTGTCTGTTCCCATCCCTACATTTAACCAATAAATCCCTCATCTTTCCTCCTCCCATCTTACCACAGAAGGCCTCCTGGAACTTCTTGGTAAGCTTCTCGATGACACTGTAGCTCTCCACGTAGTCCACGTGGTCGTCCAGAGGTTCGCTGGCCATCTGCTTCAGGGTGCTCATGTCAACACGTCCCACACCGATGGCAAAAATCTCAATGCCGGCATCCCGAGCACGCTGAGCCACATCCTTCACATTGTCCTGGGGACGCCCGTCTGTCACGATTATGGCAACCTGTGAGGGAAGAGGAGCAAAGTTAGAAAATAAACGATGACCAGAATTGTTGAATATGTTGGATTTCATGTGTTAATGCATGTCTGACCTTGCTGATGTCAGGAGATTTCACGCGAGCGCCCTCGGCCTCACTGAAGGCCACGTTCAGGGCAAACTGGATAGATAGACCAGTCATGGTTCCAGTGGACAGGGGCTCGATCTTGGTCACGGCCTTAATCAGTCCGGCTTTGGTCTTGTGTGTCTTCAATGACACCTACAGTTGCATAAAAGCACGGTTAGTGATATTAAATAGTTTGACAAATAAGTTGAACCTTCACTGGTGAACCCATACCTCATTCTTGACACGGCTGGCGTAGTTGACAACTCCGACACGGGTGGCGTTGGGTCCAACATCCAGCCCCTCAATGACCTTTGCCAGGAAGACCTTGACCTGCTCAAACTCAGAAGGGCGAACGCTCCGGCTGCTGTCAATGATGAACACGATGTCTGTGGGACGAGTTTTGCACAAACCTGCCGCTACAATGAAGAGACAGAAAAGAGATTCTTATGATTCATTTCCTTATAGTTTCCATAACAACTGTATGTACAAAGTAAAATCCATGGATAAAGCTGACGGAGAAGGGAGAAAAAGGGGAAGTGGGAGGAGCATGGGGAGAGCAGAGGTATTGAGAGGAAAAGGGTGGGTGGAGGCGATGGAGGCTGGTGAGAAAGTGGGAGGAAACAGACAAACAGGATGCAGGGAGGAGAGAGGTGAGGCTGGAGGGAGAGATGGAGAAATGCTTGGCCAGAAAAACAAGGATGAAGGAAGGAGAAAGATCTAACAAAAAGCCACTTTAAATAATATATTTGATATTATTTTAAAAGAGTACATCTTAGATCATAATATTAATAAATTATTGTCAGAATTACGACTTAAGACAGAGAAATGTGGTTGAAAACTGTGTTAAAAAGTGTTAAAAAGTAGAGCTTGAGTTAAGACTTTTTGTCAAAACTACACATTCTAACTTGATAACTGATGACACTATGTATGTATGTATGTATGTATGTATGCTACCCTATGTGTATGAAAAGCTGAAAACAGCATATAGTGTGTGGTAATAATAAACAGAGACTGTTAACAAAAGGGAGGATGTGTTGGGTTTTCAGGCGTTTGTGGTCTTGTTAAATTAACTGTGGCTAAAACTTCCAGAGTCTGTTTAACATCACCGATCTCCCTTCTCACCCTTCACCTCTCTCCCTCCCTCCAGTTTTTCTTCCAACCAACGTCTCCATCACTCTCTCTCTCTCTCTCTCTCTCTCACACACACACACACACACACACACACACACACACATACACACAAACACACTCACACACAGCGTACCAACTGCCACGCTACCTCCTGTAAGTCATCCAAATTGTGCACGTACACCATCCGACCACCAGCAGCAACGCAAAAAACACTGCTGTCTTTTATATTGGCTGGCTAATCACTCCAAACCAATTACTTCTTATCAATAACTGTCCAAAAACACTGAAAATTCAATTCAAAATAATGTGGAATTATTAAACACTAAATATTTAATAAAATAATCAGAGTACTGAAACAATTATCAAGACCAATTTCAAAGTAAAATGTGATTGAGTTGAGTAAAAACATGACTTTTTAATTTCTCTCCTTCACTTCTGTTACCTCTGGGAGTTTATATCAAATGCATCTCACACACATCATACCACTAAGGATATATAGAAAGAACAGAGTGACCAACATTACAAGAATTAAAGTTGTTATCAAACTTTTAGCGGAATATTCCTTTAAAATTAACTTATTTAGCTTAATTGTGGTTTCTATTCTGAAGTTTACAGTCCAAAGGATGATCAGACTAAGTAAAAGCCAGTGTTAGATGTCAGATATCGCACCATCACATACTGGAGTTAGGATAAGCTTCAAGGGTTAAAGGTCGTCAGTCTTACCCATGGCGGCGGCCGTGCGGAGGTCCACGGCAGGGGTGGCTTGAGCCCCGAGGAGGCCGAGCAGCAGCAGGAACAACGGTGGGGTAGGCGTCATGGCGACAGCGATAGAAGGGGTGACGAGTAAACGCGGGGGTCCGAGTGTGTCCGCAGACGGTCCTAGAGTTAGAAGCCAGAAAGGAGACAGAGCAGGGCGAAGGGAGTTCCAGGCAAGGGGGACGGCCACAAAGTGAGACTGAGTGACTCTGAGCTGCAGGTTATCAATGCAAGTGCTTCACATGAGTCAGCCCACAGACAGGCCCCCTCTGTAGCAGTGTGTGTGTGTGAAAATGTGTGTGTGTCTGTGGGAAAGAGAGGGAAATACCTGCTCTGGGAGGACCTAAAATGGTGGGCAGGGAAAGACAAACACACCTTGATATGGCTAGGATGGACAGGTATGTCTGTGTGTGTGTGTGTGTGTGTGTGTGTGTGTGTGTGTGTGTGTGTGTGTGTGTGTGTGTGTGTGTGTGTGAATAGTAAAATTTGTGTGTGCGCTCCAGTACCTGAGTGTGTACAGTATGTGTGTGTGTCTGGCTGGGGGTACAGGAGCGGCTGGGGCTTGGTGCAGAGCGAGTGCGCGCCAACGCAGCCGCCCGAGGTTGGATTTGGCCAAAGCTCAAATAAACACCAACATGAATTCCTCTTTTCTCCCCGTGTTCCCTCATATAGCAAACACACATTTATGGTGCGGAAGTGAAGGAGAGCCGCCGTACACAGCCTACAGTGTTCCCGCCGCCCTGCACGTTGGGATGTGTGTGCGCATTTTTGCATAAGCATGCGTTTCTGTATAACCTGGAGTGTACGAGCCAATTCAAGTTCAGCTCAGTTCAGTTCCTAACACTTTGTTTTTCTGTCACTTTTCTCTCCTCCATCCTTCATCCTTCCTACTTTGCATTTCTGTGGATTTCTCAAGCCTCAGAATTGAATTTAATATACTAAGATCAATTGTACCCCAGAAAAGATCACAAAAACATAAAAATAGAAGGTAAAGATTGCAAGCAGCCCAAAAATATATCCTCCTTTCACCTTGACTCTTCTTCTCACCTCTTTCTCCACTGTCAGGTAGGCAGCGGGCCCCAGTGGAGTAAACACAGTAGAAAAACACACTTTCATCAACGCGCTCACATACACATCCTTAATCTCTCCATAGAGTCCACATACAGGCCCACATAGAGACCCCTCTTTTCCCTCCGACATCCCGCTCCACCCGACCCAACCCTAAATTCCTCTACACCTCCCCTTCCTCCATCCACACACCCGACCTGAACAAACCGCAATTGAGGGGGTAGTCTGGGAGGGGAAGAGAAGTTGGGGCTCAGGCTGTACAGTAACTAGCCAGACATATTTCCTACTGAACTGAACGAGCTGTAAAATCAACAGTGTGTGTGTGTGTGCGTTCATGCATGTGTGCCTGCATGTGTTATGGTTGTGATGGTTTGGAGATCAAAGATGTTATTCCTGGACAGCGTGTCATCTCTGGGAATGGGCTATTTGGCTTATAAGACAACATGCGCATATTCATGCAAACACACAAACTTACAGTAGATTCACACACACGGACACACAAACGGGTTATGTAACAGCGTCTGCTTGGCAGGCAGGACAAACATAAACATAAGCAGGTAGCTGGATGAGCCTTACCTGCATCCATCAGCATCTGTGATTATATTTCACAACGCCATGAAATTCAGTCATTTTTCATCCCGTGTGTTTACATATGATTAGTCTCACAGTAATAGAGGGGGACTGTTGAGACGTGGGCGTTAAACTTTGGGGCCTGACAACTGTCTAAACTAATAAAAATGATAAACTACTCTGTTTTTAATGTGCTATCAAAAGAAATAGAAGTTTTTTAACACATTCTTTCACAAAAGATTCCTCATCATCATTTAGTCAATAAAATGTTAGAAAATAATCAAAAATACTTTAAATAATTTGCTAGACTCCAGCAAGACATCGTCAAATGTGTTGTTTTGACAACCAAAAGATATTTACTTTATAATAAGATAAAAGCTAAATAATCACATTTCAAAAAGCTTTTCTTTGGCATTTTTTTAAGCTATAGCCAAAACAGTAAATTAATCGTTATCACTTTTGATAAATAGTGAATTAAGTCAATTTCCAACCAAAAATTCCCAGAATTTACTTGTTCCAGGCTTTCAAATGTGATTTCTTTCCAGTTTTCTTTTTCTTCTATGATAGTTAATTGGATACATTTGGATTTAGACTGATGGTTTGAGAAAGCAAGTCATTTAGAGACCTCACCATGACCTCCTTCTTTCTTCTTTCTCCTGACTGACATTTTATAGATCAAATATATCACATAAATAATTAGCATATAAATAAATAATTGAAAAAATAGCATTAATTGCAGCCCCAGAGCTGTTGATTATCAAGATTGTAGTTGATTAATATCATCTAGGACTGGGAAATATATCCATATTATGTCGTTACCATGATGAGACATACATCGTATTTGATATGACACTGTACTGTGATATGGCATCAGTGTCTTTTTTTCCTGCTTTGAAGGCTGAATTACAGTAAAGTGATTACTCTCCTACTTGTTCTAATACCTGCCTTTACCCACTTAGTATTTATATCCACATTACTGATGATTATTTGTCAAAATCTCATTGTGTTCATTTTGTGTGAAAGTACCGACAGTCATCCCTACAATATCGTCGCAATAATGATATCGAGGTATTTGGTCAAAAATACTGTGATACTTGATTTTGTAGCACAGTCCGAGCATTTATGAAGTGTTTTTGTGGAGATTTCAAAACAGAGATATATATTGTGTCTCGTGATATAGCCTAAAAAAAATGGGGATATTATTTTAAGGTCCAATCATCCAGTCCTAATATCATCATTTTTTAACAGTAATCCAATGTTTTCCTCATACTCAGCTGTACGGACACACATCAGATATTTACCATAACCACAGAAGTGCAGTTATTTTCTGTTTTACCATCTCTCCACCATTTCCTTTCCAGCAGCAAAATATAAATCTAAGATAAAGACATGACATATTTGCTTTTTTACTGAAAAAGGAAATGTTCCTGTAAGTCCTCCTTCACTGCCAAAAGCCAAACCACCTGACGGAGTTTATTTTAGAGGATATTTATCACAATAGTACTGCCAGACCCATAGAGTAAATGGAAACAAGTCTAAAACAAACAAACACCTCATCTCAGTCACACTGCATGCCATTAGGCATTTTTATACAAGGCCACATTCAAATAACAGCACCTTCAGTAAACATGTTGACTATCAACATGGTTAGGTGAGATATTTTATCTCTGTCAAGTCTGGACCTTCCACTGTTTGTCTTCAGTTTTACACAACATTTGAATAGGCAAAATCTATTAATTTTATCAAGTAAGTTGTTGTTTATCCCCAACCACTTTCCACAGTGTTCCCTGTTTATTCCAAACCCAACACAAGTCTATTTGTTGTATCTTTTCAAACCAAACCACAAATCAACATCCTAATGGCAGCTGAACCAGAGAAGCAAAGGACTGGAGGATCTCCAAACCGTGTTTCAGCTTTGTTCCACAACAAACATTATCACTCTCAATCAGTTAAATCAATAAACGTTATCCACTAATATCAATAAACTACAGTGCTTGACTGTATACAAGCAGTGTGTGTGTGTGTGTGTGTGTGTGTGTGTGCGTGCATGCACTCAAAGGGTTTGGAAAGACTGCGAGGATTTCGTGTTCGACCACATCCATAAATATTGAAACAAGTTCCCTTTCTTCAAATCTCAGAATACTGAGTAAATATTGACACGGCAGGATCGGGGTGAACTGAAGCATCCCATACCTGTACTTTACACACTCTCACATATGCACATACATGCACAAATACACACACTCATGCTCCGCTGCTGCTGTGCTCAGAGCCCTCTCTGTTCACACCAGGGAAGTCCTGGAAAAATTAATAGCCGAGTTAAACTGACATGAAGCCCTCCTCAGTCACACGTGCCCCCTCACTGACACATGAATGTAAAGAAAAAAAACTACACTGAAAGACAAAATGAGAGGCTTCACCTACACATTCATAAAAGTAAAATCCAGAGTGAAAACTTTGCTACTCTAAGTTTGAATAGAGCTCTCACACTCTGGGTTTCATTCCTGAAATGAATGTGTTGTGTGTGTTTTCTCCATGCAAGAGAGTTTGACAAATTTCTGCCCTGCAAAAGAAGTTTTTATGTGTGTGTGTATTTGTGTATGTGTGTGTGTTTATGCTGCACTCCTCCTGCCAACAGTAACAGCTCAGTAGCCAGTGAGCAGGAAGAGAGAGGTTCATTAAAAACCCAAATACAGCAGTTACATAACCAACAGTTCTGTTCATCCCAGAACCCCCCGTGCTACGAACACACTCCTCCCTCATCCCCATCGTCTTCTCCCTCCCACGCCTGCTGGCAGAGCCCACCCATCATCCTCTCCTCCTCCCATAGCAACAGCTCATCTCAGCTTTCCTCCCTCGTTCCCAGACCAACACACTGCCTCACTCCTCCGTCTCCCCTCCTCCCCGCCTTTATGTGCTCCCCTGGTCCCTGCCACCTCCTCCTCGCTCTCATCCAACGCTTCCTTCTCTTACTCCCACATCATCATCATCCAAGCTTCACTTCAAACTTTACTTCTACATACGGCAGGACTACGAACCAGGAATATTAACTAGAGTTAAAACAAGAAACTTTTTGTTTTACTTTCACCACTGAGGGCAAAAAAATGACACGCTGGTCCCCAGACGTCTTTTCTAGTCTCAGGAAAACTCCTTCAGCTCTTTCAGGGGCGGAGTTTCATACAGGGATTTGGTTTCCTCAAGCCCTCATGACTGACTTGCATACTAAGAACAAACAGAGTAGAATGTGCAGTAAGTGTGTGAACACAGCAGATGGCAACACAGATTAAGGATTTGGGCTGTATCAGTGATTGTCTGGGATACCTCTACCCTAGTAACCACTCCGCCCTTCCTCTCCTCCATCGGATTAGCGACTGTCACACATCCCCCCTGATGGGGGCTGACAAACACGCTGTTTAATCAAACACAGCATGCGGTCATCTCACATGAAGGAACAGCACCCTCTTAAGGCATAAAGGCATCTGATAGAAGCCACATAAACAGAACATCTCTCTTGAATCAGAGGTTCCCAACACTCAGTCTGTGGTCCATTACCAGGCACTGGTACATTTGCCGATGGGCCGCAAGGAACAGACCATAAAATGAAGTAAAAAAAGCTGAATTATAATCATATAACACTGGAGATTATAACAGTCTATACTTGAATCTCCCTTGTGATTAATAAAGTATTTGTGCAGTAATTATCGTGAACAATATAGTGATTTTTAACTACAGCTGATCATAAGCACAAGGTCATCATATGTTTCAGTATTCAGCAATAAATTAACTTTATAGTGTTCCTGAGATCTATCTGTAGTTTTTATTTATTTATCAAGTAACCAAGTTACGTTTCTGGGTAACACTTGATAAGTTCACCTCATGTATTATTTACTCAACCTCATGCTGATAGAAGAAAAGTCAGTTAAAGTTTCATATTCCACAAAACATTTCTGGAGCTTCACAGCAAGACATTGTTGCAGCATTCTCCTAAACATCTGAAGTAGATGGGGACTTGTTTTTAAAACTAAAATAACTGAAGAAAAAAAAAAAAGGGTTCGTCATCCACGTAATCCAAGTCTCCAGAAGCCCCAAGATCCAAAGTTGATTTGGAAAAGATGTTATTTACAACCTTTTAAAAGCCAAAATCGTCATTGTAGCTGCTAAGCTGAAAGCGTTAGCGTGCACCCTGTCTGAAGGGTGTAAATAATGTCTTTTTAATTCAGTTTGTGTTCTCCAGTGTTCTGGAGACTTGAATTATGCCAGACGCAGTGTATGAAGTCCCCAGCTACTTGCTGTGACACTCTATGAAAACTTCACCCAACTTTCCATCAGCATGGGCTTGAGTACATAATGACAGAATTTTCATGCTTGGGTGAACTCCCAAGTCCCTCTATTTAGCATTTATAAACCCTTTAAGATCATTGAATACATTTAAAAAATATATAATCTGTTGCTACAAGGACAATATTTGTCAACAGTTATAACTTCTATTAAGATAAATTTAAAATATTTTTATATCATCATAACTATGTTTTTAAATCAGCCTCTACTTATAGAGGAGATTACAACCATTTATAAATGTTTATTTACATAGGAAATGCTGAGCAGTTTTCTGTTAAGTACATTTTTTTTTTTTTTTTTTTCCCCACTCGCTGTCATTTTGTTACTTGTCATCATGGCTTATTTGTGTGTTGGTAAGTCATCACGCCTGAATCAACACGTTCATGATTTTTGTGAACATGCATGCATATTTAGAAAAGGATGTGTAGAACTACGCTTTACCCGACTTCCCACACCCCTCCATGTCCAAGCTGTTGGTCTGCATCAAAATTGTCTCAATTAAAACTAAAAATATGTTGGACACTAAATAAAGGATTAACAGAGCAATGAGCATTTATTGCAGCTAAGCCACATGCAACCTAGACCAAGTCTGCTGACATTAATATCTCTACTGAAAACATCCCAATAGTAATGTAAATAGAACATGCAGAAAAACACATAAACACACAACACATTGACACAGATACTTCAAAAACACACACTCTTGGACAAACACACATGTAGTCAAAAATGTATGGGGGAGAAGTCGCAGTGGAAGTGGCTATGAATCTCTCGAGGGCTGTCATACTCAATTTTGACACAAGGGGGCACTGGAGGGCTTTCTGGAGAGGCAGGGCTGACCTGAGAAGGCAGTAGGGATGAAGCCTTGGTTGGAGTTATCTCTGCTCTGAGGCGAGAAGGCCGCAGGGTGGACACAGGAGGGAGGACAGTGGTGCTGCTGGTGGTTGTGGTGGTGGTGGTGTTGTGTGTATGGGTGTGTGATGAGCGCTGGGAGCTTGCATGTGAGGGCCCGTGGTCCCCCCCGGAGAAGAATGATGGGGGAGGCAGTGTGGTGGAGGAGGGTGGCTGATGATCTCGAGCCCCTCCTAGACTGGCAGGATAAGCTGAAGGGCACTGAGCGTGCTGGTGGATGGCTGGTTGACTGTACATGTTACCCCACGGGTACGACTGGTATGCTGTGATCCCACCTGCAAGGAAACAGATTTAAACAGAGATGTGACAGTTGAACTTTACTGAGGGTATTTTAGCTCAGGAGCAGGGCCACATCTCAAACACACCTCATCCTCTAATATGTCTATAAATGCCTACCTGCCCTACATTCCTGTTTGTTCCCTTTTTTCTGTCCCTCACCATGACTCCCCCTTTTCTCTCTTCTCTCATTGGTCCCCATAAGCCAGTGGTTGATGGTGTGCCATGAGGCTAGTACAAATGTGCCATGAGCTCTATTATTGCAATGCATAAATATGCAACAAGTAAGGAATGAGTTTTTAATTCACTTTATTTGTACTTTGTACGCATTCGGCATTCATGCAATTGTCTGGTGGTGGGAATTATTTGAGTCTGACACATCAAAGGCTCTGACTGACGGCCGGTATGAAGGAGGATAACGGGGGAAAATGGATCGCTTTGTTGTGTGGAGCAGCTCAACAGATTTTTAATTTTGTGACCTGTCTGGTTTAAATCTGTGTTGCTGCTTTTTTGTCATTTTACAAAGTTTCAAATGAATTCTTGAATCATTTTAATAGCACATATTTCATGGGTGATGTAGTTGTGTCAAATTTCATTAGGCTTTAGTAGATAAAAATTAGGGTGTAAGTGTGATTAGATTATACGTCAGTATCATCTTTAATCTTTCGTTAAAAGTTCAATTAACACTTATAATGGGGTGTCATGGGGTCTGAGTAATTCAGACACCTGCTACGCAATTCGTTGTTTCCAGCTTTGTTTTCTGCTACGGACCTTTGCATCATGTCTTCCCTCTTGCTTCCCCCAAGATGTTTTGTGAAAGTGAAATAGCCCTTTACTCTATGAACAAATGCACAAGAAGGGCAAACAGAGACACAAACATAGTACCACCTCCAACCTAAAGCCCTGGTATGGTAGAAGCTTCTCTCTCGTTCACAATTGAAAACATAAAATTCAATCACTCGTATGAGGTCCAAATGTATGAAAGTAAAGTGTACATTATAGTATTAAGTAGACAATAAGAGCACAGGAGGACAAGTTCCCATACTACTTCACTAAACTAGGGGATGCAATGATTGTAGTTTACTGTCCAGGTTTACCCAATCAATAAAAAGGCTAAATGCTAATGCCAAAATAAACATTTATATTTGCATGTTGGTTGTGGTCTTTGCTCGAGAGCTGACTGCAGAGTAGCAGAGTAGGAAGAGTTTTATGGGGTCATTAAGAAGTAGAGAAGAACTGAATAGACAATTTTCGGTGACTACGCAGTTAGAGCACTTGATTGTGAAACTGTTACATTTAAATCATCAGTATAAAAGATTAACAACTAGAATATATCTGGAAAACAGTCATCAGAATCTCTTAGGGCGCCTAATTATTGAGCTTAAAAGCTCTGTTGCATGCATCAGTTTAGGCCAGTTGAACCTTAAAATTATATTTTTATAAACCCAATAATACATTCAGCATGTCAAATCAATTCATTTTGAGATTCTGGGTTAATTTTGTAGAATTTTATTCCCAACTGCATCAAGGAAGCTTTTGACTGGCTCATGGGTATCATCGTACATATAGGGTTTTTGCCATTTTGAGCACAGAAACTGAGTTGGATTGATTAATTATAACTACAATTACCATGGAAATCCTGTGTTTAATGATAATAATTGAAAGAAAACTTTGAAATGGCAATTTACAGTGGTAAAAAAACATTTTGCAGCTCGATGACTCCACACTCAACATGACTGTAACACCAAGGCCAGTGTGCGTTCATGTAACCAGGTTCTCTGTTTTTATACAGGTGTTATATTACAATGTCACAAACAAATAAGAACAGGAATTACTGCCTCATGGTTGTGTCGGTCCAGTTGCAGTGCCTGAGCTATTGCATTGAATAATGAGCAGAACATGTTTTGTAGAACATTATGAAGTCACACTGAAGTTGACCTTTGACCTTTTGGATATAAAATGTCATCATTCCATCATTTTATCCTGTTTTGGAGGTCACAGTGACCTTTAACCACCAAATTCTGATCAGTTCATCCTTGAGTTTAAGTGACCATTGGTGTCAAACTTGTTGAAATTCTCAAAGCATTTCTGAGATATCGTGTCCACAATAATGGGACAGACAGACGGACAGAAAAACAACCCGAAAACATAATGCCCCCAGCCACGGCCATCATCGGAGCATAAAAATAAAACATTTAAAATGTACTGGAATATTTATTGTACCTTATTAATGGATATCTAAATAAATCTAAAATTTGGTTCCATATATAAATAAATCAAATGTCATCCCTGTGACTCACCATGATGACCGGCTGACTGCAGCAGGATCTGCCCTGTGCTCTGGGACTGGAAGTAGGCGTGGCCTCCAGTCGAGTAGGTCACCATGCCAGTGGAGTTTCCTCCGGGGCCAAAGGTCAGGTAGGAGGTAGGGTTAGAATCTGGGGGGTTGGGGGTGAGGTAGGGGGAGGGGGTGAGGTATGCCATGCGGGGCAGAGATGCTTGAGGTTGATGCTGGGGCTGGCTGGTGGGGTAGGAGGTCTGCAGTTGATAGGGGAGGTTGGTGTTCTGCTGGCTTGGAGTCAGATAGTCGAGCTTCTCCCCAAAGTCAAACAAAGAACTGAGGACGATACAAAGAAGAATTTAGTCACAGGCGCACACACCATGAATATAGAGTGTTACTAGAGAGAGATCCATATGGTCATAAACTCTTAAACTCCTCTGATAAATCCATATATCTCTGATCCATCTGTCTTTTTATCACTCTGTTCCAAAACAAGGAGAAAAGGAGTCACACAAGGAGACGTTAGGTGAAGGCTGTGCAGTGACAGGACTGTCAAAAATGACTGACAACATTTTTATCTGGAAAAGGGGGTCCAGAAGGAAATCTGTGATATTTTTACAATGATTACTTTATAAATCACTCATATCATCTCCCTGTCAGGGTCAGGGTCAGTTCACCCAAAGATTTAGGGGCTGTTCACACATACCTAATCAAGAGCAGGGACAGCGATAGGCTGCCGTTAATTGTGATTGGAACCTGTTGTGTTGCAGCCCACCACCACCAGCTGAGCTACTGAGATTTGAAAGATGCTTGGGGGACAGCTGAGAAAAGTTCTAGTTAATGCAAATATCCTCCGACCCACCGCAAGCAACAACCAGATGAGAGCCAATCACACGCAGTGAGTTGTTTACTGCTCCGCTCCACTAGTGGAGTGAGGATTGTTTCCAGTGACTGGACTGCAATCCTGTCAGCTCAGGTGCCACTGTTGTATTAAAACAGTTTCAACAATGCATACTGCACATAGATTTATGATACTATATTAAAAAAAACAACAACAAAAGAGCTACTCTGTACTCAGGACACAAACTCTATAAGAAAAGAAAATCTTACTTGTGTGTACTATATGGTGGCTATGTTAGACAAAAACCATCGAGCATGGAAATGATGTGCTAGTTAAATTACAGCATACTGCTCTCTATCTGTGTGTGTGCACTAGTGTTGTCAAAAACATTGAAATATCAACACAGATGTTTTGAATATTTACACCGTACCGATTTACCTGTATCAACTGCGCTTACTCGTTCTGTCTTCACTCCAACGCTTGTTATGTTTATCTTTTAATAAAAAATATTAAGTTTTATGACTCAATATTGTGTCAATTTTTCCCTGTTGTATCAATATTTTTCAAGATATTGTGAATTTAGTCAATATAGAGAGTTACTAGAGAGAGATCCATATGGTCATAAACTCTTAAACTCCTCTGATAAAGCCATACATCTTTAATCCATCTGTCTTTTTATCACTCTGTGTCAATTTTGCTAACATAGTGATGTTCACCAACTTAGTTTAGCATGTTAGCACGAGGCTGATGGAGATGTCATTAGTGTTCTATGTGTACCAATTTTCATGGCAATCTATTACAGTAGTAAGAATATTTCACTTAAAACCTCATTGTGATGGGAGAGGTAAAGTCTGAGGATGATAAACTTTGTGCCAATCAGTAAATTTTTTAAGCGAAGACTTTGACTTTGACTGTCAGGGAAAGGCCAAAATCAGCAGGGTTCATCCTCTTTCATGGCAGTCCAGCAAAACAGATTGACCAACCAACACTGCCATCCACAGAGACATGCCGCTAGCTTGACAAAAACAAACATTTTCTCAATTACCTCATAATGTCTAACATCGCAGGTAGTCATTGGGTTATTACTATTCGCACTGTTTGAGACAGAATGTCCCAGTTACTCTACAGAACACACTGTCCACCGATCTGAAAGGAACTATTATTTATGTTCAAAGTCGTACCAGTGAAATTATGTTCTGTTGTAATTTAAGTGAACTGACCCTCTAACTTTAACAACAGGACCAGATTGAAAATGTCTTGATATTCATTGTTTGTCTTTGTGTTGTCTTGCACCGGGGGACTTTTAGTGCTGTGATTCATAAATGTCATCTAACAAACAAACATAATTTTGTACAAAGCAACTGAGACGTCTCCCAGCGTGATTTCAGAGATATTTCAGAGCGCCAGCTGAAACTGACTCCCCACTATTACAGGCGCTGTCTGAGGCATCATTATATCAGTATTTCACAGGATCCCTGCTCGTGTCTGCAGCCTGCCAACCCACTGTCCTCCTGTCATCTCTTGTACTCGTTGTCCCTGTTCAAATCATCTTCTAGTATTCATGTCACAGCCGGCTGTGAGCTGAGCTGACCTGGTGTCTGTCTGCAGAGACTGGGAGTCACGATGGGCCAAGGAGGAACCAGCCTCCACAGCATCCAGGAACAGAGGTGGGGTGTGAGCCAGGGTGTTAAGAAGAGGTGGAGTCGGGTTGGCGGGGTTGTAGGTCGTTGTGAAAAGGGGGAGACTGGCTCGGCGCAGGGGGGGAGGGCTGTGCATGGGGCGAGGATGGTACTCTGCCAACCCCCCCTGAGATGAAAGCTGGTGCTGGCCCCCATCTCTCACTCTGGATTGGCCTTGGAGATTATACATAGAGATTAAACATTGAGATTAAAGCGATACTGTAGTTTGGTTTCTGGGGAATTTTACTGTTCTTAACATGCAGTGTGAAGGGTTCACTGAGCACTGAGATTAAATTTGGCTGAACTCAAAGCATGGATTCCTACAGAATCGAGATAAAGCTTCTCTTTAAGTTCCCATGAAGTGAAAATCAATGTTTAAGTGTTTTTTATCTCAAAGGTATTGCTCTATATCTCACCAATATGCCAGTATCAGGCCCAAGAATGGCAAAACAAAGTAGTTTTGTAGGTATTTTTAATGGTATTTTAGAAACATTCAATAAAAAGTGTTGATGACTCATCCTGCACTTTGGGGACGTATACTAATTTTGCATCCAATAAATGCTTTCTTAATTTTTACGACAGTGCAATGGATGTATAAAAGGAACCATGGCCCAGAAGAGCGGAGTGTTTTGGACTCCCTGATTACCGAACTTTACCAGTACCAGTAGTTTTGCTGCTAAATGAAGCTGCCCTTAGCTAGTTAGCTCAGTTAGGCTCACAGCTAAGTTAGCGATCCTATTTTTTGACTGAGCCTTGGTATGCTCTGAGTCAAACCTGGAAACAAAACCACCTTGGTATTCTCTGTCATCAAACTGGCCTCAGTCTTCTCTGAGGCTGTGCTGTTCTGTCCTGGTCTGGCTGTGTTTACTGGTAGCTGCCAGTCTGGACAGAGTCAGCAGATCGCTAGCTCCACGGCAAGGAGCGCAACACATCTTCAGCACTATTGGCTACTTGAAATGCTAATCAATATCCATAACAAGTCCCTCCCTAACTGTTTGTTTTTACAGGATACACCATACTATGCCAAAGGAAATAGCACTCCACAAGCTGTTCAATGGGAACTTTATAGAAGGAAAATACACTAACAACTACAAACTGTAAATAAGGTAGTTTAAATAAAGCCACTTATTTCAGTATTCAAAATAAAATTCAGACTAAGATCCAACCAACCACTACTTTTGTTTTATTGTGAAAAAACAGATGGTAATACTAAGGGGGCATTGATGTTATCAGTGGGACCTCTCAGTTCTCCTTAGTGGACATTCAGTATGTATTTAGCATGTCTATAGCTGCACTATGAGACAGGATTTTACAACTGCTGAAACAAAAACAAAAAGAACATTTAAGCAGTTTCATATCTTTGCAAGGCAACCCTGTGGTTGTTTTGCTGATGCCCTCTGCATCAGTATCCCCATACACCGTGGTCTCACTGAAATGAACAAGAACAAGGGAGCTGCATTTTTTTCATCTGAACACAACCTCAGGCTGTGTGCACACAACAAATGTAATCTAACATGTGAATTAATTAAAGATTATTAATGCTAGACCTCTGAGCAAAGACTATTAAACTCTCAGCTGTGGAGAAAGCGTCATTTGAATGCTGCTCAATCACTTACACCTTAATTAATTAAGCTAATGTAGCTAATTTCACCATTTATCAAAACCTCTGGTTTCACACAAAGAAATAACAAAGACATCCTGACTCTGGTTGATTCAGGGAAATAGCATAGTTCCCCAGAAACCATACTGCTTTTGAATACTAACTATCAAGCACAATGACCAAATGCATCATACAGCAGTACATTTTAAAAAAATGTGTCAATAAATGAAGATTTAGACACCTGGGCTGTTGAGGCTGGCCAGCAGGTTGCTGTAAGAGGGCACGGTCTGATTGGACAGGGTGGGGAAAGAAGGTGCTGCAGAGGTGAGCTGAGGCACCTTGGTGGCAAAGTGACCAGAAAAAGAGGGAGCTCCCTTACTGAAAAAGAGAGAAAACATAACAAATAATATATCAAATCACAGCTTAAAAACAATTTTCACCATGTGCGGACAAAGAAACTACAAAAACACAGAGATGACACTGTGATACCTGTTAGGTGCCAGTGTGGGAAGGGTGGGGTTGATTTGTTGATGTGTGGGGCTGCTGCTGTATCCAGCTCTACTCTGTCTGTGTTCAACCTTCGCTGTGATGGAGCGCTCCACTTTCCTCCATTTTGCCCTGCGGTTCTGAAACCAGACCTGGAACACAAAAACATGTGGACAAATACCGTAAAAAATGTGAGGATGGTCGTGAGAAAATGGAAGGTGACGGAGAGAGAAGGGAGTCCAAGACAGTGAGGTGAAACTTAACTCCCTGTTTGATAAGCAGTACTCTCTGTTCTTAGAGTTGCATCATCAAATAAGCAATATAAAAGGATTCATAAGGGACATTTCTCAGAGGATCAAAAGAGGAAAATGGCTGTCGAACCATAATTCTTTGAGGTGTGACACCAACTGCAGCAGCGATGATTTTCCTCTTCTCTGCATCAGGATAGTGGTCCTCCAGGAACAAGGCCTCTAAATGCTCTAACTGATCTGCACGCATATGCAAATGTACACACAAACAAACACACACACCAAATGTAGGTCAACTATTTGCTTAGTGAAACCTGAACACACCTGGATAAACTGACACTTCAGTTACCAGTACTGTAGAGTGTTCGTGTTTTCTTCTTTGGTGCAGGTGGCAGCAGGCAGCTGTCCACAGTCTCTAACCCCGGCAGCAGAGAGAAGCTCAGGGCCCGACCTCGACCCCTGGTGCTGTAGCGGATGGAGCGCCGGGTGGAGTAGACCTGGGTTATCTCCATCTGCCATTTACCAGACAAACATTGCCTCAGTACTCATCAACTCAGTCAAATATCGTCTGATTAACTCTGTTATTTTCCTTTAAAAATGATAATAATTTGCATTGTTAAGTGCGAATAATCACATTTCTTTGAAGCTGAACACAATTTTGGAGGATGTAAAAAAAACTGAGGTGTAAACCAAAAGCCAGCAGGGATCTTCGTCTGCCAAAACACTACTGAAGTGCACCAAAAAGGGCACTGTTGAATTTTTCAGCCCACGGAAGGCAAAGCAACAAAGATTTTCTGGAAATAAAAGTTGGTTCAGGACTTCAAAAACCAAGTAATTCATTTCCAGTTTTGTCTATGCACCTCTCATATGCTATCTACACTCGAGGGGTGCAGGTAATGATTTTTTCATCTTCAAATGATCTGCAATTATTCTTGATTGACCAATTAGTTGTTTGGACTATATAAAAAATGCCCATTTCCCAGGGCACAAGATCATATCTTTAATTGCCTCATTTGTCTGACAGACAGTCTTTAACCCAAAGATATTTAATTTGCCATTGTTTGGCTTGAAAAAAGGCTTGAACAATTAAACAGTTATCAAAATAAGTGACCATTAATTCCCTGTTAATTAATCAATTAATTGACTTATTGTTTCAGCGTCAGTGAAACGCTGTAAACACTCTCTGTATTGGTTGGCTCTATCCACAACCAGGACAAGCTATAGCTAAACAGGCATGTTTTTATTTTACGGTTTAAGTTTGCTTTTCTGCTTGCTTTATTTTTCCATCGAGTGCAGTTGAAGCCTGAAATCAGGAAAATTGACATTTCTTGCTGTTCATAATATGACTTTATGATTATCTGCGACTGTGGGTGGTGAACGGAGCCTTCCTACAAAATAAAGATTACTGGCAAATTTCATGGTGTAGGTACAGTAAGTTATACTGGCAAATAATGATAAATTAATGCTATAAATTTCCCCTCACATATTTTCAGAGTTAGATTTAACGATTTGACATGGTTTGACATGATCAGATTCTGCATGTGCTTATTCCAACGCTTCAATGAAAGTCTTTCGCCCACTGATATAACACTAGATCACACACTGAGCCAAAGATTTAAATCAGGAGGCTGTTTTCACAACTACATCATTAATATTGCAGCAGATTGTAGGTGTTAATCATTTCATACACATCACACTGTAATTATATGTGACAAATGAGTAACATGGAGATATTAACTAGAAGATGCACAAGTGTCTGTCATGCTACTCTGCAATCAAACATTATTCACAACGTTTATTTTCAAGTTCCCCGCAATTTACCCAAAGTTTCCAAATATCTCTAATCTGTCAGGCTGAATTTGGGTCTAAGATGAAATGAACCAAAATGAGGCAGCAGACATCAAAATGTTTCAACTGGAATGAATAATTCACATCCGTACAATCTGATGTGATCTGATACAACTGCCATATAATCTACTTTAATGATTTTAACACTGTTATAGAGGTGTTAATTGAATTATATGTTTTAGCATTGAGGTTGTTGTTAGTGGTGGTTCTGTACTGGACTGTATTATATTATGAAAAGTTTATAATACTGTTTCTAACACCTCTCAATATATTGTATTGATATTAATAACACCACATTCACGATTGCCCTCTATAACAAACGTATAATTGCATTCATAAGTGTCTGAAAATGTCACCCAAAACTGAGTTTGTTGCATGGAGCTGCAATAGACTGAAGTTGGATCTTTTTATAACCTTAAAGCCACTTAAAGGGAAACTCCACCAAATTCACACATCAAAGTCTGTTTACAGGTCTTTGGGAGTACCACCGCATAAGTGAAAAGGTTGTATAGAAAGCCTTTCGTGACTCCAGACGGAGTTTCACAAACTCTGATAAATTGCGTCAGTTGGGTATGAAAAGGAAAAAATTGTCCAAGGGTTTGGAGTTAGAAGGGTGAGCTTACAAATTCTTTGTATCCTCCTCTTCTCTCTGCTTGAGGCCGGTGGCACGAGGCTACATTAGCTGCTATTCATATAACACACCTGAATCTCAGACTGAACTATTCACCATCTTGTGTATTGTGGGTAGTGAAGACACCACATTCTGACAGACTTTCAGCCCCCTTGCTCAGATCCTCCGTCTTTCAACTTGGCCTTCATTTTGTTCTCAACTACACAACTGCAACTACACTTTATGCTTTAGTGACTGCATGTTTTGTGGTCGTGACGCTATCGCAGTGAAAAAATCTGTCTGCAGACAGACAAAAAACAACAGCTACGCTACAGTTGACAGGAATGATTGTAACTGTGATACAGTTATCCGCAACTTAACATAAATGTGTGCCCGGGGTGCACAGTGGGGAGCCAGTAGCCCCTTTTCCTACTTCCTACCTCCCTAGTTCTGGCACCCTTGCTCGGACCATGCCCATTTTTAAACTCTGTCAAATTTTGTGACTGCATATTTTACAGTTGTGCTTTATGCTTACATAATATGTCAACAGGCAGGCAGACATATAAAAACCACAAAGTACTCAAAAAAGATGAGATGTTTAGATGCATATTTTAAACTGTCCATTGTGAGTCTGACAATATTAAAGGAATACAGTAATTAATTTGTGGAGTACCTTTTAAAGGGCAAATAAAGGGGAATAATGTGTGTTAATGAGTTAAAATGTGCTGGAAATAAGTTCAGGTGCAATGCTGTTCACTACCTTTGTTTACAGTGTGCGGCTGGTACACAGTGACACTCTATTCTCACCTCGAGAGGCTGTGGGCCCTGCTGAGGGAGACTGTGAGGTAGCATAGGGCTGTGTGGCCTTTTCGTCCCGTGGGGCTGAGCAGGTGCAGGCTGGATCGGGACTGGAGGTTGTGAGGAGTACAGCAGGGGAACAGGAACCGGGGGGCAGTACAGCCCAGTCCCCCCACAGCCCAGATAGACAGGATCAGACAGGTCACAGCTGTTCATCAGTCCAATGGGAGGCTCCGACAGAGCTGAGCTGTCCTCTGAGCTCACCGCTGTCACCTCCTGTGTCTGACTGCTCTTTTCCTCCTCAAACCGCTCTCTGACATCTTTTAAACTTCTCCTGTTTCTCACACGCTCACTTTGCTTCTTACCTCGTCTCTTCCTACTCTTTTTCTTCTCATCGCTCTCTTCTAGACCTTTTGTGTCTTTGTCCCCTTGTATATCAGCGATTGTTTCCTCATTGTTCTTAATCTTGTTCTCTTCCATCTGCACCTCCTGTGCCTCCTCCGCTCCCTGCCTACTCTCTAGCTTCAACTGCTCCTCCTCCTCCTCTTCTCCCTCTGTCTTCATCACTTCCTTTTCTGACACAACAACTTTCTTTTCTTTCTCCTCCTCCTCCTCCCCATCCTTATTTTCACTCCCTGTCTCCCCTCCCGCCTCTTCATCCTCCCTCTGATTAAACACTTCCCCTTCTCCATCCCTCCTCCTCTTCCCCATAATCCCTCGGCCGTTCTTTGTTTCCAAGTCTTCCAGTTCCTCACACAGAAGGCTTGGACAGTCTGTAACAGAGTGAAGTGAGAAGGAATTTGTTTTTTTACTCTTGTCTACGATCTGTACAGCCTGGACCACTTAATTACAGACATAATGTGTGTTATAATTATCAGCACTTTGTCTCTAAAACTCTGACTATCAATCCAAACCATGGTTCAACCATTTTAAACCATTTGTTTGTACCCTACTCTGTGTACTTTGTCACTTCATTAAGTCTATCAGTGAGCCCCGAATCATTAAAGTACAAGACGACGCCTTTTCATCCCGTCGCTACCTATTGGTCATTATTCATACCATGCAGTAGATCTGCAGTCTAATAACACTAAACTAATGATGCAGGATGACAATCGCCAAAACTGTCCAATCAACGAGTTACCCGTCAGTCTGTTGAAACTTTGTGTTTGAACTTTTTCGCTTGGTGTGGACCAAATGAACCCAACTACAGATGGAAAAACACGGCAAGGTTTTGATCATAAGTCAGATATGCCTAAAGGACATAAACCACTCAGACCTCTCAGTTCATCTGACTTGTATTCTTGCTGTGAAGTGAGGTTAAGTTCAGGACAGAAGACTCGGGGTGTGCTCAGACACTCATTACTTTTAAAAGCAGCCTTAAAACTTTTCTGTTGCCTTCACAGTGATGTGCATTACATTCTGCCTGATAGAATTATTTATGTATCTGTCTTTCTGTGTGCATGTTGGGAATGTCAATTATCAGAATAATGTTTCATTATTATTAGAGATATTTTCTTATAGTTTTTTTCTTCCTGTCTTCCTTCTCTCCATCCTAATCTTCATGTGAAGGACACTGAGTTTCCCCATGTCTCTAGTTTGGCTTGGAAGGTGAGTTAAGTACTTTTGGTTTATCACAAGTAGAATTTACAATTGTGATTTACTCAGTCTCAAATGTTTCCACCTCAAAACCTCTTCTTATAATGCCTCTACAGACACAGACCAGTTCATAATGAGTCCCCACTGGCATTTGCTGATTTATTTAAAATGATATATGCAGCATTTTGTGAGAGGCCCCTCTGACAGAGTAGCATTCACATCCAGGGCTGTAGTTGCTACTGAGTTCATGCACATTTAGGGAGGTTTAAAGGGGAATTTGGTGGGATGAGCTTCCGAGGAGGAATCACAAGCATCAATTTAAACAAACCCAGTGGACAGTGATTTTATTATTTTTGACTGTTAAAGGTGCACTATGTAGTTTTGGAGAAGAAATTCTGATCAGAAGAGAAAGATCTTCATTGACTGATTGTTTTATGCCTAAACAAACTGAATAAACAGACTGTTCATTCTATAAGGACAACACAATGTCATACTGTTTTAATTTGCTTATATTTGGCGGACCCTGCCACCTTTCTAGCTTCAAACAGTGTCCTGGGGACCTTATTTTCCTCTGAGAACAGCTTGTTTATTCAGTTTTGGGAAAAATAAATATATCTGAGTTTGTATTATAACCTTATTAATATTATAAGTGTGAGGCAGGCTTTGAACTAGGGTTAAAACTAATTATTTTTTTCAGTATCAATAAACCTGTTAATTTGTCAATTAACTGATTATTGTTCTGATCTTTAAACTGTTAGAAAAGAGAAAGACAAAAACAAACATCCGTACAAAACCAATATATTCAGTTTACTACCATGGGTACAAAGAAATTCAAAATAATAGTTTGTGGCATTTTTGTCTTTAAAACGATTTCTCATCCTACTAATCAATTATTCCACTTACACTGAACCATCTTGAGGCACTGACTGGATCCTGGCTATGTTTTTTTCACACTCTATATATTATTGCATCACACATTATATATAAATATATATATATATGACTTTATTTCAGTGGATTCAACCTTACTCAGCTGTAAAGTTGAAGCCCTGGAGGCTGTAAATATTGATCACCTCAGCTAAAAGAGGGGCCTCTCCTGTAAGAAATAACTTGATAATGTAGTAGCAGCTATGTCTTTCATATTTCATGAGTCATGCGGTGACCTGCAGGGTTGAACACAACCTGATAAACGTCATCCTCAGGAGGAGCTGTTGTCTGCAGTGACTTAATTAGTGTCCCAGCTGTGGAGCGCCTCGTGCCACCTCACCTGACCGTTAATTAACTCTGCACGGCTAGCAGCGGCTAAACTAGCTCACCTGTCCACACCTACACAAAACACCGGGTCGTGAATGTTAATAACCCAGGTTTAAATCTTTAATTTGTCTCTGTGGAGCCGAGCAACACGGGGAGCTGCACCTCATGTGAGAGATTATCGGCTTTAAATGCGTCCAGAAAGTTTTGTAAAGTCGTTTAAAGTTTACTAAATGACACAAAGTCTCTCTTGTGGAAAATAACCAAAGCGAGGCAATAACACATTTTAAATGTCAGCCTTACCGAAGTCTTCATCACAGTCTTCTTCCATCGCCACTCAAAACCAATAAACTCGTACTAATAATCAATTAAGCCACGTTAAGTGCCACGAAGCGAATTGCTCCTGAGCTGGAGGCTAACGAGGCTGATTGATTGATTACCTCCCTCAGCGTGTGACCGAGAATTATCGCGTGAAGGGTGAATCTGAAACAGCCAATCAGTGACCAGAACAGGTCCAATCAGAGCCTGTGGTGCACGCTGAGGGCTGCAGCATCACTCCGTCTACCTGAGTGGACATCATGTAGCACAAAGATGTTTTTAATCACTGAATGTGACAGGAAATCTCAAATCTCTCTGTTTTACTTAATCAAATAATTTGTTGTTTTGACTAAATGTTCTATTCATAGCTCAACATTTACAAGTTAAATGAGCTGATTCTAGGTCAAATAATACATTCAGTCTCTCAATGTACCAACAAATAAGCCGTGAAGTCATAAATAAGCTTTACAAGGCTTTTGTTTATTTAACTGTCAATACTTGTAGCCTAATTGTTTTGAAATTGAATTTGAAAATGTGTTTAAAGAGGCACTGCAAGCAATGTAGTTCTGGGGTAGAAATTGTAATCAGAAGAGAAAGAACTTCAATTACTGATTTTTTATTATTATTATTATTATTATTATTATTATTATTATTATGCCTAAACAAACTAAATAAACAAACTCTCTTCGTTTTCTTGACTGAATAAACTGAATATACAAAATGACCTTAAAGGACGACACAGTTTCATCCTGTTTTACTTTGTTTATATGTGGCGGACCCTGCCACCTTTCTACATGTAGCTTCAAACAGTGTTCTGGGGACCTTATTTTCCTCTGAGAGCAGCTTATTTATTCAGTTATGGAAGTTCTTCTCCAAAGCTACATATTGCCCCTTTAAAAAAAGAGGTAAGGGTCCACATCGTGGAGCAAGACGAACATGTAACATCTACTAGTATTTAACTAAGTAGGCCTACCTTAAAGGTGCAATATGTAAGAATTGGCAGCCTGTTGCGTTCATACTCCAAGCAACAGGGTACAGCATATCACCAGAGTAACCACTAACTGCTGCTAACTATGGCTATCATTAGCTAGTTAGCTCAAGGTAGGCAAACTTTGTTTGCTATGCAAAGCTAACTGACTGCTTGTTTTAGCTGGTATCAATGTTCTCATCTGACTCCTAGCCATTAGCTAGCTAGCTCAGCCGTACAGCTACATTTTAACATTATATATAAGATTTGATACACTTAGAAATTACTGCACATTATTTGAGTTTAAACTGGTTGATCTCAATCTTTGTGATGTCAAACCCTGTCCATCTATGAGTTGTTAGCAGCTCCATTCAAGAAAGATTTCCTCTCTAATCTTTTCACATGCTTTCCATAAAATTACAGTTCAAGGTCCAAAGAGATACAAGTATTGAATAATTAATTTTAAAAAAGCAAAGACTGAAGAAGTGTTTTTCTTCTCTCCTCTCCCATTAATCTTCTCACGACCCACCAGATTTATCTTGTAACCCTTAAGAGGGGGGCTGACTCACAGGTTGGCAGCCACTGATTTAAACTAACTCTATAAATTGTTAACCCTTTATTTAAACAGGATTTCAAATGCAGGCAATAAACTTGAAATGGAATATTTTTACATTGTCTGTGCTTTTCCTGAAATAAACGGTCTTCCACAATTGATATTCATAGTACATCTGTGAATTTCAATTATCACCTCATAACCTCCACTGTATCACTATAATGTGCAATAATGATGATAATTATGTGAGATCTGGGGTGAATTTCGCAATAAAATTCACTATTAGATTATTGCAGTTTTTGGGGGGTGTAAAAGTAAAACTCCATGTAGCTTGTAATTAAAAATAATCACACCCCTGTGAATCATATCACCATAAAATTAGACTGTAGCTTAATAAAAGACTATTACTTGTAATGTGTTTTGGGATTTCAGTGCAGGTTGACTCGACTGTTAGTCGCTGATAGGCTGAGGTTCTTTCAGATTTACTGTATGTTTCCTATAAACAGGCCAGAAGACACCAGAACACTGAAGAAAGGCTTTGTGACAACAGAGAAACAATACTTTGTAGCTTAAGAGCCCCTAAAACAAAATAATGTATCCACGAGTTTCCTGGGGAGGTCACTGGGGAAGCTGGAGGTTACCAGGCAAACGATTATGGATGTTACTTCCGGTGATCGGCGGAAGTAACATACATAAAAAAAAGCTTTATGAATGAATGATATGCTGAACCAAAGACCTAAGAAAGAGGATTAGCGTCCTGTTGCCATGGAAAGGCCGGATCCGGTTAAGTGAAGTGATGCGACGGAAGTTGCGCCCGTAATTCGCGCAAGGTATCCTGTTAAGAATAAGATGGCTACCTTTTTTCATCAGTTTTAAGTTGTAATCAGCTCAAACAAAGACTGATTCTCCTCCTTTCTTTGAATAAATAAGGTTAAAAAATATTCCGTAATTTACAAGAGAAAAGACAAAAGATTATTCTAGGATAAAGCATGAGTTTGTGTACATCATAAACATGTTTTTACTGCTTCCCACTCCAATAAATAATCTTGCGACCCCTCAGATTTATCCTGTGAGTCCTCAGCTGTAAGTTGAGGATAAATAACGCTGATCCTTTGAGCTTCTTATTCCACAAAATCCTAAAACAGGCCAACACAAAGCCTTTGTTGAATAAAGTGCACATGTAACAGCTCACTATCTATTATTCAGTTGCGTGCACAGCTCCCAATCCAAACTATTGCATGTCAGTGATGAAAATGGCAGGTTAAAATCATCTTCCAGTCTTGCTGCAGTTGTTCCTCTGTTACCCACCAGATGGGGTACTGATAGGACCCCAGGATCTTAAACCTTCTCCTGCCTACCCCGACTTTACCCCTCCCACACAGAAGAGGACTGAGATAAAAAACCCCCTCATCCTTTGTGTGAGGTACATTTCCATATCAGCAGCCCACTACCCAAGGCCAGAACAGCTTGTTGTCTTCTCTGGATTCACAGAAAGGCCATCTGCAGACTCCTCCACATCAGGTGACCTTGGTTTCATCTGGTTGATGCAAAGAATGTAAACTGAGGCTCCGTTAAGAATAATTTCCTTTCCTGTCTGCTCACAAATCCCTACGGACAGTTTACCCAATCTCTTCATAAGTACATTTTTATGCGATGACTTAAGTATAACAACATCTCTGGCTGTTCCTCCCTCGAGTGTATAGTGAGTTCAGTAAGTGTAAATGGGCTGTTAAGAGGCTGTAATCATACAGTAGCTCTGCATACAGGGTGGTGTACATGTCACTGGGTTAGAAATGGTATGAAGGCCAAGCTAATGCTGGAGTGTGATCAGAGGAGGATTAAGGTAGTCATGGGCCCCTAGGCTATTTTTTATGTGGGCCCCCAGCAATAGGTGATGCACTCACAGAGAGATTAGCGGATGCTAGCATATTGTGGCTAACTCCCGGGACACTGGCGGTCAAAACCGATGTGTCCGCTGGCTCTGTAGTGGATGTGCCCGCTGTCTCACCCTCCTCACTAGCTTGAGAAGATGACGAGCCGCGGTGGTCGCGGTCAACATCCTCCACCTCCGCATCTTCTTGACCCCAACAACCAGCAGCCTTAAAATATCCCGTTAATTTGGGAATCTTCGCTAATAGTTCTCTGTCCCTTTTTTCTTTCTCCCGCTGCACTTTTCGCTTCTGTGCCCTGCTGGGTTTTTTGTCAGACATTTTGCCGCTGCAAAATTTTGGTTGACAGGTAACGGCCGGTGATGTAGGTAGGTGAAATTGAATCGATGAGCTTGATTGGATGAGGTGACCCATGTCTGCCCAATCAGTGCTGTTTTGTTTGTTTATTACCCCACGGACCAATAGAGGTCAATAAATTTTTCCATTAACGTGTATTTAAATTTCTAAAAAATAATCTGACCAATTCAAGGACCCCTCCACACGTGGGGCCCCTAGGCTGCAGCCTAGGGAAGCCTGTGCATTAATCCGCATGTGAGTGTGATAACACCCGAGTGAGACTTCGTGCAAGTTCTTTTGAATGTATGTAAATTCTTCAGATGGTAAAATCTGAGCAGCCTTTTATAACCCACTGTGAAGAAACAAACAAATCCTGGGCCTCAAACTTAATCCAGCACCAGGGGGAAGTTGAGTTATAGCCAAGAAGACCGAGGATCAAAAGGTTCAGATCAACCAAATTGCAAAAAAACAAAGATATTTTTTCACTTGCATCCAGGGGTATTGGGCAATGCAACTGTTTTGTTTTGAGAAAACTGTCTGAGATTGTTTTTTCCTGCAGCCCAGTGAAGTGGAGACAAGAAGAATTTATTTAGTAATGCTCACAGCTAGAAAAATCACATTTAAATAATTCAGTGGTGTGTGTCTTCCAGCAACAATGTCCTGGTTACTTTGGATAATCCAAAGACCACACTGACAACAGCCTGTTCTGGATTAGCAAGAGTAACCAGGACACTTTGTTCTTAAATGGTATGATTGCTGAGAGCACCACAAATTGTATTAAAGGAAAAGTTAATCCAAAAATGAACACTCAGTCATTATCTCCTCACCCTCATGCTGATGGAAAGTCCGGTGAAATTTCATAGGTCATGAAACATTTGCAGCATTCTCCGAAACAACTGAAGTAGATGGGGACTTGTTTTAAAACGAAAAAAAAAAATAATAACCCCAAAAAACCCATTAAGTGGTTCCAGATAGCCAGTGTAATCCAAGACCTCCAGGAGCCCTGAGATCCAAAGATGTTATTTACACCCTTGACGAGTGATCGAGCTCATGCACCCACTTCAGACCTCCTGCGCGCTAACGCTTTTAGCCTAGCAGCTACAGTAAACATTTCAGCTTTAAAGAAGAGTGTAAATAACGTCTTTTCAAATCATTCAAGGTAGAAGCAGAAATGTCAGGGTCAGATATCGCAAGTCTGGATCAATCTTAAATGCACTGCCATATACCACTGGATGTTAAGTGAGAAAATAGTTTTTTTTTGTAATTTAGGTGAAGTGACCCTTTAAGTCAGTTAGAAATGTCCCAAACTGCAGCTTTAATTGGGGTCTGGGGACTACTATTTATGAAGTCCCAGTAACAGCACTTAACTTAAATATTACTCAAGTAAAATCAGGTTAAGTATTAATTAACTCCATGTTTAAGTAGCCTAAACAAGCAGCTCTTCTAGCAGGTGCATGCGGTGATAGTGAGAAGGCTAACAGGGTGTTCTGACTATATTTTAATTGCATTTAATTCCTCCAATTATGCCCCTCTCCAACACAGCGACACTCTTTATTTTACTGAAAAGCTTTTTTTCCCCACTGTTTGCTTTATGAGTGAGAAGAATGTGTGATTTGGGCCACAAGAGCAAAAAATGTTCATTTATTATGTAATTCCTGCAATCCTAAAAGTCCTTCAGCCCATTCATCCGTTATCTTTACCTTCTTATCTTTCAGCAGAGTCACACAGAGGGCTCTAGGTTCAAACAAGGGACTGTCTTGCTGTGAGGTGCATTTTAAAGGCATTGATTACAATACTCCATTAAAAATCCTGAACAAGGTAGTATTTTTCCAGGACAGGAGTACTGGTGGGTTTCTCTCTGCAAACAATGGAGCTTCACTGTGTTGTGTGCAGTACCTTAAAGGACTAGTTTGACACTTATTCGCTTCCTTGCCGAGGGTGAGATAAGAAGATTGATACAAGCTCCAACCAGCTGCCAGTTAGCTTAGATTATGCCAAGTTCACACTACAGGATTGTAGCCCTGACCTTGCCGTCGCTGACTAATAGCCCCAGATCAGAGGCAGATCAGCGCTTGCTCCGGTGAACAATGAATAGTGTGTGTGAACCATTCAAAGACGTGATCCAGTCATAGCTCGCAAACGTGTTGCCGACGGCTGCTGGATATGTAGCAGGCTAAATATCTGGTACCAGGAACGAGCTACAGCCACTGAGAGCAGACACTCCTCTCCTCTCTCCCTCTCTCCTCTGCTGTCATCCACAGTAGCTCTCTGAACCCATTCTCTGTACGAAGCAGGCGCAATAACAGCTACTATCATTATCAGAATACATGCAAACAAGCTGTTCAGTATTTGTAACTGTGTCATCTTTGCTTTTTCAGTACAAAATTAATCCTTGCTTTCCATGCATCCTCTTTATCCTTCCTCGGCAAAAACAGCGCACCGAGACCTTGGATTGCTTTGGCCAATAAATTCCCATGTCATGTCTCACATGTGTGATCTTGTTGTGTGTGACCCCCTGTCACTATTGTGCAGAGTTGCCAAGGTATTAGGTAACAAAGTTTGCCTCCCACCACACTAAAACTAAAGCTCACACCACAGAAATAGTCCAGCACATAACTGCATAACTGTTTGAAACCAGAACTTGACCTATATCAGAGGTGATGGTGGGCAGATTCTTTTTTTATTCTTCTTTTTCTACCAGTGGACGGAACCAGGCTAGCCGTTTCCTCCTGATTCCATTCTTTATGCTAAGCTAAGCTAACTAGCTGCTGTATGGTTTCACATTCAGGGATGCTGTATTATTCAGTGTTTTTATTTTATTTTTAAAGTGCTGAGAAAGAGCATATTGGGATCATCGTGTGATTGTTCTTTGTGGTTTGGTTAAACAACAGTTATATCTAATGGAGAGCAGACTGGACACTGACAGCAGAATGGAAAACTACATGTGTCCTTGGTTTATCCCTTTACAAAAAAAAAAACAAGACAAGAGAGGACAGATTTACCCAATCAGGTTTTTTATTTGGAACAGAGTGGCAGATTAGTGACAGGGCGGTGGCGTGGAGGATCCGCCTCCTCTCGCTCACTCAGCCAATGACAGAAACTCAGCCTTAAAAAAATGCAAATGTATAAAAACAGGAATGGGAACAGCAAACATAGAGTAGTGTAGCCTCCATCGGGCTTCACACACACACACGCACGCACGCACACACACACACACACACACACACACATGCATACCTTTACTCACAAACAAATTCACCCTCTCTCACACACACAGACACACACACGTCTTATTTGGCTACGCAGGCTTAGATGGGTACAAACACACATGTTTACACTTCGACAGTCACTTTAGAAAAGACAGTACGTGTTAAGATCATTCCTGCCTGTGAGAAAGTGGCGTGTTGTCTGTCGGTCTGTCCTGCGGCAGAGAGACAGACAGGCAGACAGACAGACAGTGAAAAGACAGTCAGTGTGTGTGAAAGCCACTGTGAGGGACCAGCTGCCCCGAATTCAGCAGTGAACAGACTAAACACACGCAGACACACACACACACACATCGACAGGCTAGTCAGTGTACACAAGAGTCTGCTGTGAAATACCAAGGTGAAGCACTCACACACACACACACACACATACAGGTGGTGGCTTAGATGAGGTGTACACACACACACACACACACACACACATACGCACACACACAAACACACACACAAACATATTCGCACACAGTGGCGAGGTGGGCAGGCGACGTACACACACAGGAGTGGAAGAGGTGCGTTACCTGTCTGTGGAAGAGCGTGAGAACTGCTGGAGTAGGTAAACACACACTCGACCACAGTACATTCCGACTTTAACTCACCCCTCTTTTCCTTTCAAACACACAAAGACACACACACACACAGGCATCCACACACACCCAGACTAGTATAGTTTTGACTCCCATGCATTTTTGTTCTACAGTACTGAGTATAATAGAAGCTACTAGCCCAGTCGCACTGGTGTGGTTATTGTTACAATCTCTTAGATAGAAGCACAGCCCTCCTGTCTCCTCACATTCCCAAACCGAATCCTTACCCCTTTTCCCCCCATTGTCCCCTTCCCCAAACAAAAAAAAGAGCCCGACGGCAGGTTCAAGTTGACCCCAGAAACGCTAATTCGACAGCTGTTTTCTCCTCATAACCAAAGCTTCCATGACAAAAGTTGTGATTTTGACCGAATTAGTGCATGCGGGAGCAACTTTCCTGCGAGGATTCACACTTTTTTCATTAAAGCCCCTCTCGCTTCCCAGAGGCCCCTCCCATCCCCGAACAGAGAGCCAATGGTGAAAGAAAAAAAGAAAGTGAGGCATGCAAAAAGGTGTGCGAGTGACGGAGGGAGGGAAGATATCAGATGAGGTGATGACTGGACGCGTAGTTGTGCTTTTACACAAACAGACCAAACTCTAAACCAACCGGTAACTGATCCATAACTAATCAATAACATATTGAAACCACCTGATCTCGCTTGTTTCAACGAGTGATGACTATCACGATGACGACGATGAGGATGATGATGAGGATGGGTTTGATATGTGTTTGAATGATATGATTTACAGTAGATTCAAAGTCTGTGTGATGTCTGCACTTGTGTGTGTGTTTGTAAGTGTGTGTGTGTGTGTGTTTGTGCATGTGGCTGACGAGAGCACAGCTCATCTAGAAGTGATGACGGATGTGATGGATAAAAACTCTTCATGATCATGCAGATGGTTAGTGATGCCAGAAAGGATACGCTGATATTTACATATAAACTTTTTTTTTAAAACTGCTAAATACACATCCTCCTGTTTCAAGAATTATTATTATTATTATCATTATCATTATGGTTTTATTATTATTATTATTCACCATCCAGCCCAAAACATTGATATATTATTGGTTATTATTACTATCCGTAACTAGTCTTTGTACAGCTTAGAGGAGCAGATGGACCAGCCGACGTTTTCCACAGCGGCTCCTCGGCGTTGAGAAACACGCGGAGGGTTGATCACCGTTTTCTGGTTGGCCGAGCACAGAGAGAGAGGTCAGAGCCACCTTCGAGCAGATACAACTCTGTGTGTATGCATTTGTGTGTGTGTGTGTGTGCGTGTTCATGTGGCTGCATGGATGTGCGTATGCGTCTTTGAGCACCAGAGGGATGGAAGGCACAAAAGAGACCTTTCCTCTCACCTTTTGACCCTGGGCTCTGTGCGGCCAACCAGACGCTCTGTGTGGATTTTTTGGGGGGGAAGTGAGAGGCAGAGTCGAGCCCACCCCCTCTCTTTTTCTTTTGTGCCTCGCTCCGCTCGCTCCACCCCTCTCTTCTCCTCTTTTCTTTTTAGCCTTTTCATTCGCTCCATAAAAACAGAGGAGGAACTTTTTTTTGTGCTCGAAAACACAGGTTAAGAGCTCGTGTTTTGTTTTGTTGTTTGTTTGTCATTTTTTTTACAAAATAATCATATCATTACATACAGAACAAAAGAATCTGTAGAATATTAATAACAACATTTACTTTAAAAACATCTCGTGTGTATGTGTTATTTTTTTTCAGAATATATTTGGATTTTTTTTTGTTCCTTTTGTTTGTTTTTTGTTTTTTTGTCCTCTTCTTCATTGAAAAGAAAGTTCCAAGTCTGCAGAGAGAAAGGCGCTCTCAAGTGTTTTGGAGACGAGAGGAGAGAGGGATGAGGAGAGGCGAGCAGATGAGGGGGAAGGCGACGAAGAGGAGGAGGAGGAGGAGGAGGACGGGGACTTAGAGTATCTTTCTCTCTTCTCTCTCTCGCTCTTTCTCTCTCCCTCGATGTGCGGTGTGTCTCTCCGCCATACGAGTGTTATGCGTAAAACTCCTCCTGCTTGTCTGGTTTCTGGTAGGTGACGGTGGCCTGTTTGGGTTCCTCCAGCGTGTAGCTGCCCTCGTCCTTCTTCTTCATCCTGTACACCAGCAACATCACCAGGAAGGCTGCAAACAAGGCGCCCACTACTCCTCCAACTATCACCGCTGAGGAAAGATAGAAAGAGACGTTGGATATCTTAGAAAACCAGAACATTCTCTGACAAACACACATAAACAAACACTAAAACACCATTAGAGCCACATCCTGCAGCAGACTACATCACCACAGCTACCACAGCGTTGCTACGTTCTAGCTGCTAAGTGAAGACTGATGAGCCTGAATGTGCCAACGAACATTGTGTGTGTGTGTCTGTGTGTGTGTGTGTGTGTGTTTGTGTTACATAGCAGTTTAGCCCAATGGGGCTGGTGTAACCAAGCTGCAGCAGCTGCACCTTCCTTGCCACACGTCACTAATGAACTGTGTGCGATAGATTAATGTGTGGTTATCAAGAGGGAAAAATAACTTTCCCTCGTTAAACTAATTGGTATCGACGCCAAAACAGAGAACAAACTGTTTATTCTCCAAAATGCTGGAGGAACACTTTGTCTCCATTTATTGTGTGGGAGGTGTTTACTTTGTTCATTCCATTACTGCCAATATCAGAGTGCATCGGCTGGGGTATTTAAAACAGCAGAACTTTTCACCAAAGCACCGTCACTGCAAAAGTGTTCGTCGCTCTTGACTTTTCACACCATTTCTTGTGATTAAATCAAATTTTTTAGTTAAACTGTACTCTACTTTTACCATCCCTGATTTTACTGTGAAAGACAATTGTGATATTGGACAGAAGGAAAATTAATTGCATTCTTCCAAGTGCACCATTTGCAGTTTCTCATAAAAAAAGACATGATGGACTCCTTTTACTAGAATCCATGATATCAGATCTATATTACCATCACTGACTGAAAGAAATATTTGTAGCCACGCTAACAATGTGGATGGGTCCGTCCACCACATCGGTCCCGCTGATTAACATGAACTTTGATTTGTGATTTGGTGATCTCAGTCAGGCACTACCATCAAATCAAATTCTGATATATTGCACCTGTAATTTCAGAAGTCTTTGATGAAAAACTAAATGAAGGAAACACAACGGCAATCAGTCGCTGCATTAACATAGACCCTAATATTCCACAGATAATCAGAACAATAGCCATCATTTTGATGGTACAGTGTCTTGTAATAGGGTGAATGATGTCTCTGTCTCAGCCACTCCGCCCCCCATCACTTGTTTCTGCACTATGAAGCTTCAGTGAGGGGAGGATCACAGCATTACATACATGTTTACTTCAACATACAAGTTTTCAACTGAAACGCAAATATTGTTCACAGGATATGATGAGGGTCCATCTTGAAAATTGTATTAAGACGCAAACTAATGAATGAATGACTTGAATTTCCTCAATAAAGTCATTAAAAAAAACATCTTCTTCTTCTTCTTCTGTTATATTTTCAGCAGATGGTTCACGACTGTCCATGTAACCACAGATAATGTAGCAAATGATTTGAAACCGGAGCACAAAATAACCTGAACCTTTAAACACAATTTCAGAATTTTATTTCACCCTATTGTACTGACAAACTTTCTTATAATGTTGGCAAAAAATCTTCTGAATCAGTGTGAAAAGTCGAAAATAGATGATGACAACGCCTACACATGTACAGCACTATATATGAATGTATGAGCCCGATATGTGGGGTTGTAACTTGGTTCTATCACACAGAAAGTCTAGTCTAATATCTGTTGCCTCCTGCTCTTTACCAATGACCAGGAAATCAGCGAAAACCACAGCCACCAGTCCACCAATCAGAACAGCTGAAGGAAAGACAGAGAGCCGGTCAGGTCAGGCAAGTTGGCTGTGCCCTCACTTTCTACAACAGCTCTTTGGGATGAGGAGAGGAGAGGGCGGCACTTGAAAAGAAATTGGATTTGCCCAGAGGGAAAATGATGAGAAAAAGAGGGGAGAAAGGAGGGGTTGGAGAACCCAAGAAGAGGATTGCTTGTTCTCAATGGGTCAAACGGGGCTAAGTAGCACATTCACTTATCGTGATGAATCTGCAACTACTTGAACGCGAGTTACTGCCAGTTTATCTTAGCAGCTCCCAGTAAGCAGGGAAAGAATAGGAGGCAACGGGGGATGAAATCTGTTGCTCTAAGAGGTGACTACCAAGCGGTTCACATGACAGACAGGATCAGACGGACACACAGCGAGACAGACGGACAGACACAGAGCTGGGTGACCAGGACAAACATTTACATTTAGAAAAGACTTTACAAATTCACTTTACAGGGAGATACCTACCTATTAACACCTCTTTTCTCTCCAGGATGTTCTTCTGTGGCAGCTGGGCAGCAGAGCTTCCTCCATCCACCGTGTTTCCAATCAGATCAGGCTCCTCTGGCATCATACCTCGACCGAGATCGTTACGGCGATCAATGGGGATCTCGAAATCTCCACTCGTCCCCGCAGCACCCATGTCGTTGTTAGCCTCCTGAGACGGAGAGAGAAAAGTGAGACTAACGGCAGGAAATTTACATTTGATGTAATCACATTTGTTCCATGGAGCCGCTGCACTGAAACTCATCCAAACCATCACAAACAGAGAACTTTCCATGGCACATGTTCGCCTTTAAAACAATGGGCCTCTGTATGTTCTCAGTGGGGGAAAGTTGTATATTATCCAACACATATACACACTTCATAAAATCTGGCAGCTCAATTACAACGTGGAAAACCAGACAAATCTTTATGCATCATGCTTTAATGCAGCACTGACGCAAATAAACAGAAGCACACTAATCAGAGAAAATGGCTCTGGTCTGTAAATGACTAAGCTGTCAGTGTTTAAGAGGCAGGCAGATTTAGGGCTGGGTATCAAACCTCAATAGTTTATTGGTTCCGACCAAAATGAGTCCATTAGTACAGATTTGTGGTCTCATTCACTTATTCTTTGATCAGATAGTTCTTGACTTAAATCATCATTTTGCCAATTTTAGACTGCGTTTCACCGAGGCAAAGCTCTTTTATGACTTCTTGTGTTTATGCCACATTTAAAGGGAAAGGCTGGTGATATTGATATTTATTGATCTTATTGCCAACAGTTCTCATTAAGTTGAACAGAACCAACAATTAATTGATTCCTGAAGTACTGCCTTTGTAGCTAAACCATGACACAGCTTATTCTTCTAAAGCACAAAGCTGCTTTTTGTGTAAAAAAAAACAAACATACATAAGCCACATGACATGTTCTGTCATCATCATGAGCATGGGCATGGTTTACTTTGGTTCAATCCTACATACACCATCCTAGCTTAGCATAAATACTGGAAACAAAGGGAAACTGCTAGCCTGGACATTACACAAAGTTGCTTTCTTTCTGAGAGTGAGACAAGAGGATTGATACCACTCTCATGTCTGTACATTAAGTATAGAGCTGGAGACCAGAGGTGATTAGCATAGCTTAGCATATATACTGAAAACAAAGGGAAACAAATAGCTTCAGGCTAATGTTAAAAAATATGTTTACCTGCACCTCTAAAGTTTAAATAAATGTGGAATATGTAATTTCTCCCGCTTGGGGCCTCTCACTCAAAACAGTAAAGACAAAAGACTTAGTTTGATGATGTCGTGAAGGAGCATGGGATCATGGGAGTTGTTGTCTTTAGTGTGAAACAACCACCATTGCCAATGAACATATCTGATGTGGCAGGTTTAGTCATGTTCACTATCCTCCTTCCTCACTCGCTGAGGAATATTGTTGGAAACATTTGAGATGATGTATGTACACAGCAGGCTGAGTCGCTTTTATACATTTTAATGCGGAGCTGTTAAATATTAAACATGCTGTATGTTGTTTGTTTAATCACTACACAAACAGTAATGTAAAACCAACAATTTGCAGTTTCAGAGGGATTTATATGCTATAAATAACTCTTGGCAAACAAAATCTTGGCGCCATGACTTCCCAGAATCTTGTCGTCGTGACTATGCCAGGCTGGTTGACTGGGTGGATGGATAAACTGTTGTTTATCAAGAAATAGTTCCACAGCTTAATTTCCTCTAAAACCCTGAAACTCACATTTTTACATAACTCTGATTTGATGCTCGCCTACGGGAGGAAGTTATTATTGTTTATTCCTTACGTATCAGTACAATAACGTGGGTTTGCTGACTGAACTCACCTGTGCAGTTGTGGGCTGCTGTGGGCGGGTCGTCCTCTCTGTTGGCACTGCCTGAGTGGCTGTCGTCATAGGAACCCTGGGCCTGAAGGGGACCCTGGTCTTGACAGTGGTGGCAGCGGTGGTGGTAGGTGCAGCCGTCGTGGGCTCAGGGGTGGTCTCTGCTGTGGTGGGCATGTCTTCATCTGTGGTGGTTTCCATGTCGAAGCCTGGGTAAAACGATGTAGGTTCAGGCGACAGGTAGACGTCCTCTTCTTCTTCTGTGGTGCTCAGGTCGTCCGAACCGGCAGAGGGCGCTGCACTTTCTGCAGTGCTGTCTGCTGGGTTGGTGGTCACCACCGGGATGGCAGCAGGGGATCGTGGGGCGGCGGTGGTCTGGGCAGCGGCCCTGATTCGCTCCAGCTCTCTCTCTCTTTCAAGCTCACGCTCTCTCTGCCTCTCTCTCTCTTTCTCCCTCTCTCTCTCACGCTCCCTCTCCCGCTCACGCTCTCTCTCCCTCTCCCTCTCTCGCTCCATCTCCCGGACCCGCTCCCTCTCTCGTTCCCTCTCTCTCTCCCTCTCCAACTGTCTCTCCTTCTCCAGCTCTCTCTGCTTCTCCTTCTCTCTCTCCTTCTCCAGCTCTCTCTGCCTCTCCTGCTCTCTCTCCCTCTCCCTCTCTTCCTCCCTCTCTCTCTCCTTCTCCAGCTCTCTGTCTCTTTCCCAGAACACACCGCTCTCTCCATCGGCCTCGGTGGGCAGGGGGGTGGTGGTGGGGTCCTCTGGGTCAGGGCTCGGCTCAGCTGCAGGTGGGGCGGAGGGGGCGGGGCTGGTGGCCTGGGTGGTGGAGAGGAGGAAGGGCTCTTCTGTGGTGAAGGACACGCCCGCCGACGTCGGCCTCATTCTGATCTCAGGAACTGGAGAGGAGAGGAAATTTAATTAGAAATATACTTACATATATTGCAAGGACTTTTTACATTAACATAAAAAAACAAAAGAGACAATCAGCAAGAAGATCGGCTCTTTCTATATAGTTATGCTTATTCTTAAAGGGTAAGTCCACCAGTTTTACACATTAAAATGTGTTTACACTTCATAGGTAGTGTAAACACCCATGCAAAACAGTCATATAAAGTTTTTTGTGGCTCCAGAGGAAGCTGCCTGTAGTGTCATAGATTGCCTCCAGTGATGTCACTTAGTGGCTAAGATGCATTGTGGGTAATGTAGGTGCTAGGTTTTGTAAAGCAGTCCACCGGTTTAGCAATACACTCTTATAACACTGTTGGACTCATTATGGATGGTTTAAAAAAATATCAAAATCCATACAGCACAACCAAAGATATCACCTTTTTTATTCCATGTTTTCTTCTTTCTTTGAAAAACTTCTCACCTACATTTCCCACAATGCAATGTAGCCAGTGAGTGACATCACTGGAGGCAATTTATCAGATTACATGCAGCTTCTCTGGAGCCACAAAAGGCTTTATACTACTTTTTTCACATATGTAGTAGTACTCCATAAGACCTGAACACACACTTTAATTTGTAAAATTGTTGGAGTTACCCTTTAATGCCTGTCACCAGCTCGGATTCTAACCTATCCTGGTTGGATAAGTCATAAAATTCAAAGTATTGAGGATGAACTGAGGAGACTCTCAGCCTGAGGAAGAAGCTGTTTTGTAGTCTGGTGGTACGGCGCTCAAGTTAATTTTGTTTCACTTTTGTCTAAAGGGGCCGCCAGAATCAGCAAAAAATGAAAATTTCCTTGTCACAGCTTTAATTTAAGAAGCAGAGGAGTCAAAGAAATTACACATGTACACATCTTACTTAATCACACATCCCGTTCGTCACTCAACAGTCACACAGCCCACACAAACATTAAATCAGAAACCGAGACTGTGGCTGTATTTGAAAAATGAGTCCCCTGGGTGCTCATTCACTGCTCTCTATATAATAAACATTCAGAAATTGACTCTCGATTGAGAAGGACAAGAAGATTTTAGACACTTAAAAATCACGCTGTCATTGTTGCATAATTTAAATTTTTTGGATCCATAAAATGTGATACATCACACTGTGGGACTGTGTATTGAGAGCAGTGTACAACATATCTTGCCTACATTTCACACTATAGTCAACGGGAATATATTTTAAAGGTTATTTTTTGGGGCGTTTTTGAGAGGTTACAGCTGAGAATCAAACTTGAGGGTATAGGAAATTTGAGGGCAGAGATATGAGCGAATCCTATGATGGTCCTAAGCCGACTCAATTTGAAAATGCTTCCTCTTCCCTCTGGTTTTAACCTCTATCTACGCTAAGCTGCCATTTTTTTCACCTGAAAATGGAACTTGTTAAAATAGCACTCCATATTGGCTAAATCTGAGCATACCTGCCTCCTGTTTTAGTGTGGGCAGGGAAACGATGATGTAAACCTGGTGGTGAAGTTAAAGTTAGTGTTGCACTTCCATAAGGTCGGAGGAAACACACAATGCACGGATTAAAAAAAGATTTATCAATATTTATAAAGCAGAAGCCGAGTTTCTGTTGTTTTCTCTCGCCTCTGTGATCATTTTAAATGTCAATAAAGTCAATCATATAGCACCGCCATGTTTGTTTTGTCAAATGACTTCGGGGTCACAAAGCAGTGATTTTATTGACGACTCGGTGCGGCAATCAGAGCCGCAATCAAATCGCTATTTTCTGCTCATTTAACCGTCTGACAACAAAAACGGAAAAATATGTAAATTAGAGTAACAGCAGTGAATTGTGAGTTCAGCTGTACTCAAACATCGACAGAACGGAGGTTGGTTTTACCAGCGGAGACCAGATGTTGGCTGTGATGTGTGGTTTTGACGGAGGATGGAGAAGAAAAGATTTAACTGTTGTTGTTTTGTCGTTTTAGAATGGAAGGAGATTTTTAAGCAAAAAAACGGAAAAAGCAGAGGTGGATACAAGAGAGAGGGAGAAAAGAAGAGAAGAGAAAAGAGAGAGAGAAGGGAAGAGCGAGAAGAGAAGAGGAGACGATGCTGACGACTGAGTCATTCTCTTCTTAAATCTCATAATAGCATTATACCACCTTTCATTTCGCCATATAGCAGTGAAGCTCCCTGGGTTGAAAGAGAAACAAATTGAATTTACAGGCTCAAAGACATGAAGGCTGACAGAGGAGCTGGAGAGAGGAGCGAAATGTGGACTCGAACAATGCATCTTCTGTTAAACTTATCACACGCCTCAAAATGCCACATTCTGCTGCAGACAGCGACGCAGAACGCACATCCGCCTGTTGAAAATGAGCTTTCCCTTTGGAATCAGAGGGCTCTGTATCACGGTTTGAGATAAAGCAATTTGCCGGGGCTGCTGTTTCGACCACAGGGGGTGCCCCATCTGCACTCTCCTGCTCTGAATTGTAATTTATTTTGCCCTCCGCTAGCGCAGTGCCTGAACCGAGGGCAGCCCTCAATGAGTCATGCTTAATAAGGAGAGCCATGCAGCCAGATCAGAAAATCAGCCTGAATTACACCAATGTGATTTACGTTAAGTCGGTAATTCCTACACACGCAGGCAGCCAGCTCACTCAAATGCAGACAGACACATGCAGATAGGTGCACACAACTGCTGGTGCGCGTGTGATCGTCTAATCTGTGTGGACTGTAATCTGATTAGAGTAAATAAGATCTCGGGGAAATGAGCCCTTGTTGTTGCTTGTTTGCGAGGGCGTGTCTGTGTTTATAGGTACTTTCTATAAATGTGTATGAAACCTGTCTGTCGGGTCAAACAGCATGTCTGCACTGTGTAATTGTGTGTGCGTGGCCTTTGTGCATGTGAATCTGCTGAACAGAACGACAATAAGTCCAGAGTGAGGAGGAGGAGGGAGGAGGAGGGGTCTTCAGGGTCAGCAGATTGAAACCCAGCAGCTGTCGAGTTTGAAAGCACCAGGGCGTGAGTGTGTCACCTCACACACACACACACACACACACACACACACACACACACACACACACACACACTCAAACACAGACACACTTACAGCCAGAGCCGGAGCCTGAGTAGAGGTCCTCGTCGTCGTAGAACTCGTCTCTTGTTGAGCCTTCATCATCGATAGACGGTGACCAAGTCTGTCCCTGAGAGAGACACAGAGGAGGAGGGGGGGATACAGATGACACAGATTAGAGTTATCCATCATGAATGACTGAGCTGTTCGTCATTTCATTTAAAAGAGAGACCACTTTGGCAGATTACATGCACACACGGACACACACACAACCGTCTGAGAGGGGGTGCGGGCGGCATTATGGTGGACAGGGCAACATCTGTCCGTCTGCGAGGCCATGGAGGAGCATAGTTAATGAGTTGATCTAAAGCTGGGGTTTTGGCAGAGGAACATCAAAGCCTTTAAGGAGAGAGGGGGTTTTATTCAGGCTCTGCGAACGTGTCAGTTACAAGCTATGCTCAGCCTGTAAAGTAGCATGCAGAGTGTGAAGAAGCAGTTAACTTGTGAACTCTCCGGCTGCCACTCACAACAATTTCCATCATCAATTCAATCAATCAATATCATTCAATCGTTAGATTATTGAGCCAAACACAATATTTGTTTCCAGGTAGATAGCTGAATATGATCAAATTTTCTTCATGAAGTTATGTCAGAGGGAATATACATCTCAGGAAGCTAAAATGCACATTTGATGCTTTCATGTCTCACTAATAACAAAACTTTCACTAATGTTAGCTTGGAGACCTAAATTACCTCAGACTTAAGAAAATCACAGCTTGAGTGTACCCAAAACTAGCAGTTAGTCGGCGATGACGCTGTTACTAGATATCCTAGATGCCCAGTAAATAAGCACAGCAGAAACGTCAGATAGACATCTTTGAGTGTTACAGTTACATTTGAAAATCAAATGTTGTTAGTGCTAGAAAAGGGCGCCAACTGCGAGAAAACAGTGAAAAACTCTCATTTCCTATTCCGAAAGCCAAAGGTGATGTCCTCAAATTTCTTAATTTGTCCAACCAACATGATAAAACCTAAAGATATTCAGTTTCAAATGATAATCAACAAAGAAAAACACCCAATCCTCACATTTGAGAAGCTCGAACGAGAGAATATCGGGCACATTTCCCTGATAAAAGGTTAATCAGTCAGCTAATTAATCTAGCAAGAGACTAGATTCATGCTAGCAGCTGTGTGAGGCTGCACCAGTTGAGCTTTGAGCTAAATGCTACCTGTAGCAAGCTAAACATGGTCACAGTGTCAATGCTTACATGCTGATGTTGAGCAGGTATAAAGTTTACCATGTTCACCATCGTAGTTTAGCTTGTAAGTATGCTAACATTTGCGAATAAGTACTAAACAAAGTACAGCTTGCAGGTCATAAATCAAAGTTCTGGAAAAATGAAAATGTCAACCTGACAACAGTGCTCGATCAAAAGTTTAGGGTTCACCAACATTTCTACAGTTCATCCAGAGTGAAACAGAAATGTGCCAAATACATTTTGTGGCAATCCCGCCGATAGATGTTGAGAAATTTCACTTTCACAAACCACAAATGCGAGCCTCATGATAAGATAAGCTAAATGAAAAATCAGGGGATCACCAGGGTGATGTAGGTTTTAACCCTATTACACCGTATTATTATCTGTACCAAATTTCATGGCAGTCCATACAGTAGTTGGACCAAGCGTTGTTAAAAATGCCTGCTCACAAAGTAGCATCTTCAGACTGTTTGTTTTGTCTGGCTGATAGTCCGAAAGCCAAAGATGTTTAGTTTACTGAGCAAATCCTCACATTTGATAAGCTGTGACAAGCAAATATTTTGCTTTATAAACGACTTTAGATAATCTTTGATCAATATTGCTGTTGTTTAATAATATCAGCACTATTTTGGGCTCACTGTTGCTGTACATTTGAGTTTGATAGCTGCACTCTGAAGGCTCTCGATCTGTAACTGTCTCTCATCAATCATTTCAAGGCGTCCTCCCTGCTCATCACTGTACCTCAATCCAGGCCTATTTCGTCTGTGGAAAAAAAAAGTGCAAGCTTGCTCCGCGACCTCTGCTAAGGTCAGGTAACAGAGATTAGTCGAGGATCATCCAGGGGTTGAACCTCTGAAGTGACTGACCTCAGCCTCCGGTCGCTTTGAGGCTCATCCCTCCTTTCTCTTCATTCATCCCTCTGTCTTTCTCTTGACCCGACATCCCTGCCATGCTTAAACACTTACTACAGCACTCACTAAGTCATACAGGGTCAGCTAATACTGCTATCAAATGCATGCACTTAAGAGACACCGCCCATACTGCAGTGCAAAGATATTCATTTCCAATCTACAGTTCATATCACACGCGCTTCAGAGAGTACTGTAACTGTATAAACCTATCCTGGCCTTTCAAAGCACATTCACATTTACAAAGAACGCTGTGAACTCATCTATAGATATCTGAAAGCTACAGACAAATTGTTATAGACCTGGGATTTGTGTTTACGAAAAACAGTGGGGGGCGCCAAATCACACAAAATATCAATTTCTACATAATCTTGCTTTAACTTTAAGTTTTAAATGCAGATATGTATACGTCGAAATGCATTTGCAGGGTACTGCTTCCAGTGAAGTAAAGGAGTTTGATACTTCTTCCATCACTGCATTTTGAACCTCGATCCAGCTCGATGCACACTAAGTAGTACCATGCGGTGATGCCAACAACAAAAGGCTCAGTTTTGCTTCAGGTATTGGAAAACAGTCAGTCCACTGCTGAAAATGTGACCAAAACAAACTTATCTCCTCAGCAATCTTAAGCCCATCCTGAGGCCCTATGGAGCTGTGTCTTTACTAGCCTGTGTGATACTAATTGCGGACAAACACACACACACACACACACACACACACACACACACACACACACACACACACACACACACACACACACACACACACACAGAAGCAGCAGAGGCTCCTCCCCGGCTCCAGACAGAAGAAACCTGATGCCTTTAAAAGCCAATAAAAGCATAATGGAATCTAGAAACCCGAGCATCTCAGTCCATCACATCTCAGCGTGAGGTGGAGCTGAAACGCTATATGTACCTCCTGAAAATGAAATTGACTTGAAGTCGTTTTGGCTCTCGACACGCCGAGGTTATGGGCTTCACAAAGTGGAGGGATGAGAGTGTGTGTGTGTGTGTGTGTGTGTGTGTGTGTGTGTGTGTGTGTGCCTCACGCTTTGAGAGTAAATGTGTGTGTGAAGTCCTGGTGATCTCAAAAGTGCCGAAAAGTACTGAAAAGACGTCTCAGTGCAAGCATGGTGCCAGTGTGTGTGTTGTGTGTGTGTGTGTGTGAGTGTGTGTGCTGTATTCCAAGGATCAGTTTTACAATGAAGGCCGTTGCTATGGGCAACCTTTGCCTTTCACAGAAATTCCCGTCTCCCAGTGAGAAGCTTCCAGACACAAACACACACACACACTCTCTCTCTCACACACATTTAAGAGCTCTAACTACATAAGCAAAGGTGTTATGTAACGTCAAATAAACAACCCTTAAAAAGCCAACATCAAAACAGTCTGCTCCTCCAGCTCCACCCTCTATCTGTCCCTCCTGCTCTGCTTCCCCCTCCTCTGGATCCACAATCTCTGTGCCAGTGTATCCCCGTCCTCGCCCCATTTTCCTTTCATCTTAAACTCCATTCCTTATCTCCAGGCTAGCCCCCTAAATTCAGCGTGACTCCTAAAAACACACACACATCTTTAAATAAACACACACCCCGCCCCCAAGGCGGCACCGGCGCCCACCCCAGGGGCCCCTTTTACAAGTCCCCCATACACACAACCACCTCCAGGACATACTGGAGCTGCAGAGGCTACTCTGCTGTTTGCTTAGTTTTAGTTTTGGGAGCTGGTGTGTGTTTAAATGTGTATCATGTGTGTTTATCCAAACCTTTAATATGTAATCACCCCCCTTGTGTCTCGACATGTCAATTTACAATATTATACGTGTGAATTCAGGGTATGGCAGGCAGGAGGAGTGCGTCATTGTATGTAATTACAGTGTGTGTCTGGATGGGTATAATAACAGGTTTTGCTTGTGGTGCCTGTGTACAGGCACACACAAATGCCCCTCAGACCTACAGTATCACAGTGTGTGTGTGTGTTTTTATGTGATTTTGGGGGACTCGAATAGGGCCAGCTCTGCATTTTGCCTCTGTTTCAGGAGCTATAAACAGCTGCACTTTCTGCCTGCGCCACATAGCTAACTAACCACAACGAGACGCAACGAGCTCCCCTCCACCGCACGCATCACCCGGGGCCAAAATCATCTGTATGTTGCCCTCAATTTCCCTCCACCACTGCATTTTGTTCCCATTCGTTATAAAAGGAAACTGTAAGATGACAGCCGTATTCGGCTGGATCTGCGCATTGAATGCAATCCTGGTTTTTGGCAACGCATGAAGCATTGCCATTGTGAGACATGCGGTGCCAGTTGGAGTCATTTTAAAACAATCTGGGCGCGTGGAATATATAATTATGTATACTTGTGTAAAAGGAGAAGGGGAAAACATCAAATTGAGGGACAGGGAAAGAACTGACGCAGAGAAAGAATCTGTGTTTGTTGGGGGAATGTCATGTTCTGACAAAGCGAACACAGGTGCGTCCTCCGCTGCAACATTTGCGGTTACTAAGGTAGAAACCTGATCTAAAGCTGACATCAGATTTTGCACTATACATTTGATCCTATAGCTGCATTGTGAGTGTGTGTGTGTGTCAGCTGGTTTTACTTGTTTTACAGCCACAGAGCCTCGATTTAATACCTGAGCTGACAGTGCTGTGCTTTCACACAGGAGCTGATTTGTTCCAGATTTTTCAATTTAGGATGAAAAAAAAATGCCAGATTATAAAAGTGTGACATTAAACCAGCAACCTGACAATGAGAGGGTGTTAGTGTGTGTGTGTGTGTGTGTGTATGTATGTGTGTGTGAGTGAGAGAGAGAGAGGGTTATATGACAATTACCAGCATCTGTGTGGCAGAGAAAAGACCATGGTGTGTGTTAGGTCTGTAGGAACAATGGGTGCAGCTCACCTACCACTGAGAAGCAGGAAATCAGATAACAATAGCAGGCAAAGGTAGTTATATAGACACAGTGATTCACACACACACACACACACACACACACACACACACACACACACAGTGCTAGTGGAAGATTAACTGGCCCAAGATGATTTTTTTTTTGGTTGATTTTCTGGCTGGTCCAGTCAGAGATCCCCTCTAGGCAAGCCGGGCAGATAGAAAGCTTCATTGTGATTGACTTCAAATGCATTCTTCAGTAACCCGAGAGGCTGCTGCTGCTGCTACTGCTGCTGCTGCACAATGCCTGGCACACACACACACACACACACACACACACACACTCAAGCATTTCTAGCTCCTGATACAGTCGACGCAATGCTGCCCCGCTTTGCAGAAATAATCGTTAATTGTGCTTTTTAATATGTGAGATTTTATCGGAGCGAGCGTTCTCGGCTGCTGCGGCATCTCTGAGCCTTCAAACTGTGAAGAATAATTTGAATACTCCCTCTGCTTTCTGGCACCATCTGTGAGTCCCACTCCTCTAGCTGTCCCTCCATTTACTGTATCCACAGTGTCGGAGGAGGAGAGGGAAGAGGAAAACAATGAAAGAGACACAGAGGTTGTGTCCATTGTGTTCTTATTTCATGTCCTTTTTTCACACACTTTGCTCAGAAAGGGAAAAATCAACTTAAAGGTGCATTATGTAATTTTAGTTCTAACATTCCAAAAATTAACGATATAACAGTGTTGACGTTATGTCAAGGAAATCTTTGTATTGTGTTGAAGAGATGTCTACTCAAGTTACGCAAGTAACGGTGTGCGCGAGTGTCTACGCAATTCCGTAAATCTAAGAAGCTGGAACCAGCAAATGTTTGCTTGAAAAACGACTGAAAATAGATAGTCAAAATTGGCAAATAGTTTTCTAATCAACTTATCGTTGCAGCTCTAACTGAAGTTCCAACATTTAAGCAAAAAAAGGTCCAAGCAGTGAAAAAAAATGAATATTTTTGTCTGTGTGAAGGCCTCACATGAGCAGATCCACACCCCTAAACTAAATGTGTATTATTGTTGCAATGAATGGCTTGAACTTCAATGTGGGTGTCCTGAAGTGCTGGTTGTCAAACGTGTCACCAGGCACTTGAACGCAGCATGATAGTAATAATCATCTGGCAGGGATTTGAGACCCAGATCATCCTCAAAATGAGGTAAACTGATCTTTACGGGAAACGTTTCCAACCACCCTGCAGTTTAATTCACCGTGGGTGGAGGGCCCACGCTTCATGCTGCTGATTCACGGCTGTCCACTCCTCTCCAGAGCAGTCTGACCTCCACTGATAAGAGCTGGACAGTTTGAACAAACTGACATGAAAGCACTGTTGATAACTCTCTACCTGGAAAGGGTCAGACCGCTCGGCGCACGTCCTCCGACTAATTGCGCACTTACAGGAAAACCTGCAGCCTGTTTACTGTTTGTATTGTTCCACGCCCATCTTTCTTTCCGGGGTGGATCCCCGACCCTGTCAGCAGTGACCTCTAATCTCCCTCCATCTTTTGCTTTTTTCCGCCTCGTCTCACTCTCCGCCGCCCTGCTCTGCCCCTTTTACCAGCTGGGGAGGTTGGACAGCAGCCAACCTGGACGCTAACACACTTACAGTCAGACAAGGAGACGTGAGAGAGATAGAGGGCAGCCAGTGTGTGTGAGTGTCTGTGTGTGTGAGTAGGTTACCAGGTGACGGCCTGGTTAAGACACCTGCCACCTTTAGCAGAGATTAGCACAGAAAGCCTCGGCACAGTCACACCACTCGCAGACTTTAAGACACCTTCGAACACACACATACACACACACACGCACAGACGCACAGACACGGTCGGGTGTCCAGACAGTATCTTGTAGCAATGACGTCAGGTGCACTCCTGTGAACATTAACACCTGCACACTACAGCCAAGGAGGTCAACCAAATCCCGTCTCTGTCTACCTTTACAGTCCTAAAGATTCTCCAGTATTCATCAGAACCCAGAACACTCCTGACATCCATGTTTTGCATGTTATCTGTGGTATATTGCAGATTAATTTTAACTCCAAAGTTCTGTTGTTGGTCCAAACTATTTTGTTTACACTTGAGATGAGGTCAAAATCTTCTCCAAACCCTCCTGCCACAGCAGATCCACATTAGCCAGGTTTCTGTCTGAATGTAGGGTTGAAAACCTGCAGAAGAATACGCTACCTGCGAACATTAGGCAGATTAAAAACAGGAAGGAAACCAGGAACAGATTAATTTAAAGAATAAGTTATTCAGTTATTAGCTACTGACCCACATTCCCATGGAGCCCCGGGATCCAAAATAGATTTGAAATAACCCTCAACTCGAGGTCAGGCTCCAGCAGACGGGGTGCGTGCTAACACTTTTAGCTGAGCTGTTTTCAGCAAAGGATGTAAATAACGTCTTTTCAACTCAATTTGGGATCTCAGGGCTTCTGGAGACTTGGATTATGCCAGATGATCTGTATGGAGCCATTTAAGTTTTCTCCGTTGTCCCCATCTACTCCGGTTGTTTAGGAGCAACGATGTTTCGCTGTGAAGCTCCAGAAATGTTTTGAGCACTATGAAACTTCACTTGACTGAATCAGAATGAGAGTGAGTAGATAATGAATGAATCATTTTTTCGGTGAACGTATTCCTTCATCTCGATGTTATTATTGTCCCTTTTTGAAACGTTTTGTTTGTTTTAGTTTATTTTTGGAGTGACAATTTTGTGTTTGTCTCCACTGTAGGTTTCTTCTGTTTGCAGTTGTGTGAAGTCGCTTCACTTGCATTCTGACTTCTGGCTGGTATTGTGATTTACTGTTGACACTGTGTAACTTTGCTTGTTGTCTTTTTTGTTGTTTTGCGAGGAACCCAGAAAGACTAGCTAACATTTTGTAGACTCTAACAGGGAAGTTTCAATATTGGGATTTTAACGAGATAAACAGCTGCGGGCGCTATTCTCCATTAAGCACTGCAGAGGAACAGGCGATGTGATTAAAGCGCCAATCAAACCTCAGAGGATGCAACAGAATGAAGAAAACATGATGTAAAAATGGCATTTATGTTTGTTTCATGTGTTAATTTGAGGAACATTACAGACGTTTTTATCTCTCCTTCAGCAGATGTTTAAGTCTAATGATTTGTGTATGTCATGACTCATTTCCTAAGTCTGTCTTCAAAAGATATGCCAACATTTCCACCTTAACCAAAGACGTGAACCATTTGCTTTTTTTTAATTTGTTTTTTGTATGAGGACTATTATGTTGTGCATATATTTTAAGGGCTTTACTTATCTCAAAGTACACTTATATTTTTGCCTATGTGCAGCTGTATTAGCCAAAAACGAACAAAAGTATGATGAAACTGTATATATATCTAAATATTTGTTATAAAGGGTCATTTGATCTATACATCCCCAAGTAAAGCATCTCCTTGTCTTAGTGTCTGTGGCCCAGGATTACAAGATTTCCTCTCAGCTCACTGTTGATGCTATGAATCTTAACTATGAACTGTGACGCTATAAAACAATATAAAAAAAATCAGAGACTGCACCTTAAATAAGAAATATGCGAGATTTTCACACAATACAGTAAATGAAAAAAAATCCCTCACCCTGTGGGTTAAAAACATTCAGCATCCATCAGAATCTCTCTCAAACTATATTCCTAATACGTACATTTACTGTCGCGGTTTTGATGAATGTCTCCTCCTGTGAAATAATAAGTAATTTCAGCACCCTGGGCCTCTTTTTTCAGCAGTAAGCCGAGTCAAATAGCTCCAAATTTAAAAGTTAAATTATCATTTAGTGTCGAGAGATTCTTTGCGGTAACAGCTGCAGCGGGGGGTCATAAGCAGGCATCACTTAATGTTTGCAAGAAGGAACCTGCTGAGCAATTTTACACTGATTAGCTGTTTAAATGATGGGAAGCAGTTCTGGGTGTCTTGGATAAAATCACACTACATGGGGATTAATAGAATATGAACGTTAGATGCTACTGTTGAGACTAATACTAGGTTATAAAACGAACATTAGGTGAATTAAGAGGGTTATAGCCGCTTATGTTATTTTTAAATATATAAAAATCCAAACTAAAACGATCCCCGTGCTCATGAGGCTGTTAGTAGCACTGAGTGGGAAGGTAGAAATTTGAATTAGTCCCTTGCCAAACACATTTCTGATCTTTTCCTGCATGTTTGTCTCAGTTTTCCACACATGAGTGCTCCCCGTGACCAATGAATGTGAACCACCGAGCAAGAACTGTAAACATGTTCATGTACAACAGCCAGGAAATGAGTGAAACACTTTTTCTCCCTCATCTAATTTTAGCGCTTTCTGCCGATCAAATTCCTGATAGCGCTGCTGTGGCTGATCCAAATCGCAGCCACGTCGGCCGTATTAATTCCCCGTACAAAACCTGTGGGAGGATGGCGTTACACTGGCTCCAGTTTGTTATTCCTGCTCGCTCTGGCCCTAAAGCTGCCTCAGTGCAGCACCAAACCACAGCTGAAGAGCGACCGAGCACTAATATTATCTTTCTAATATTATCTTCAGTTATAAGGACAAAGATGATCTAAGTGATGAATGCCCTTATGGAAAGTCATGCATTTGCTAAATATGGCATATGGTACAGTGAACGGCTTGGTCAGAGAGCTGCAGCGACGGAACAGGTGCACAGTGGAGGAAACAACTCATGCATCTGGATCACTGGAAAGCAATTGAAATCTATTTTCATGCAGAAAGGCCTTCAACCATTATCTCATATATCTGTTACAAAACAATAGACCCAGATCCATTTATGGCAGTGTTCAGTGTCCCTTCAACAGAGCGTAGAATGGCTTCGTATCAGTCAAAGGCTACACAGCATTTTGCTTCATTGTTAGTCGGATCATTAATCCTCATTAGGTGGAACGCTGCCTGCCCACCCTCTTTTATTCAGATGATTCTGGAGGTCACGGTGTGTCTGAAATTTGAGAAAGCGATGTTCACTTTAAATAAATCACCTGAAAAACATAATAGAATCTGGTTTCCCTTCATTGCTTATGTGAAGAATTCATCCTTTCCAACAACTAAAGTCATTCACAAGTAGACATTTTGACCTCCTGTCAGCATTATTGTGTTCTGTTTCTCTGTTATTATCATCTCTAAGTGGCGGGGTCCACCATTATTATAGCGATTATCGATTAATCATTGATATATAAAATATGTAAATATGTTGGCTTTTCCATTAGAAAACTGTAAGCCAAATTGTTTTAAATTTCATTTACTGTAACAGTTTATTTCTCAGGTACAGTGCATATTAATGAGCATTACTGTAAATATGCTAGAATTAGCCATGAGGCTAGTCACTGACTAGTTGTAAAAATTGTGATTAAAACATAATAATGAGTAATATATTTGCCTGTAAATCCTACACACTGGACTTTTTAATTATCACTAATGCAAACTGTGTCCTACTGCTGCTGCTTCACGTTAAAAAATGTTCAACGTGAGGTGCCTTTATTGTGAAGGACTCACAGGAAACATAATATATTTGTTACCAAGCTTAAGGCAGATTTGAATCCTCTACCAGAAAATCATCTACAACACAGCTTTAATTGGATAAATGAATAACTGCAATGTAAAAATGGACTTGTAATTTTGAAATTGAATATTCTGTTTGTGTGTGATCGGCTGATCGGGGTGCTGAAGGAGCAGCGGTTCGGGCCCTCGGAGACTGACTGTTTAACCTTTAATGTCTCAGTATCTGTGACAAAACGAGCAGCTGACACTGAAACTCACTGCAGACACAGTGGAGGTCACATGACTGCGTAGTGACACATCAGCTGGTCTTAGACCGTGTAATGGACTGGAGCTGTGAGACCGCCACACACACACACACACTCAGATACACACACTAATGTACAGATCCAGTCAGCTCTTTGGCCAGTATAGAGGGGCAGTATGACGGGAGGAGGGGTGATACAGAGAGATGTATATCTGTATGTAGGACCCAGCTGTTACACTAATCTGACAATCCAACAGGATTAAAGACCACATCACAAGGCCGCCTCACACACACACACACACACACACACACGCAGAAACCCACACATGAGGCCTCTCTGTGTGGAATCCTCCTCTATTATATATGACCTTATGAAACATGCATCTCTGAGTGAGAGTGTCTGTGTGTATGCCTGTGTGTCACAGTCCTGCTGCCAGAAATGCCTTGAGATTCTGACACAACTGCTGCTCCCACACTTGCACACAATACGCTGCCATGTATTTGTGTGCTTATGAAAGTGTGTGTTAGAAGATTTGTCTGTGGCGTTCTGGGAGTGCCAGTGTGTGTGTGTGTGTGTGTGTGTGTGTGTGTGTGTGTGTGTGTGTGTGTGTATTGATGTTTGGTTGGAGAAATGTTGCAGTGAGCGGTGAATGCTGCTGGTTGGCTGGTGGGTCAATGACTGTGTTTTTGTGGCTGCTTCTATGAAGTGCCAGAGAGAGAGAGAGAGAGAGAGAGAGAGAGGAGAAGGAGCGGGGCTGAATGCGGATTTGTGTGTGTGTGTGTGTGTGTGTGTGTGTGTGTGTGTGTGTGTGTGTGTGTGTGTGTGTGTGTGTGTGTGTGTGTGTGTGATTATAGCCTGGCTCAATGGGCCTATTTCTGCAGGGCCAGTGGGAGGGCGTGGCGCCTGTGGCTGGAACTTTTCTCGTGTTTCTAAGGAACTTTTCAAAAGGGCTCAGAAATGTGGCTGCGTGTGAGAGAGAGCGCCCCGCGGACCATGATGCCTTTGTACGGCGGAGAGCGAGAGAGAGGGGCACTCAGAGTACACTCAGAAACGGTAATCAATGGTCCCTTTTCAACACCGGATCGGAAAACCTTAAAACACACACACACACACACATGAGAAAATCCACACACAAACAGACGATGATGAGAATCACATTCTGGCAATATACAGTGATGTGAATCACAAGGCATCATCTCTGCATGTGTGTGTGTAATTACAGCTTGCGTAATCAGGCTAATGACAGTCATGCGACTTCTACAGACCCTTAGGAAGGAACGGCAAGGAGAAGGAGAGAAATCGATGCATAAAAGGCAGAGTTTTAGAGGGGAAACACACTTGAGAGAAAGAGAAAAGTGAGGGGTGATGATGGGATGGATGGACCCGGAGGCAGGGAGGGTGGAGAATAAGAGAGGAGTGTTTTTGTCTTTGATGCTGAGGAGAAAAATCCAATCAGCCCAGTGTAATTCAATCTGGAATGGAAAGATGCACCTTTGCGAGTGTGTGTGCAGAGGGCATGATGCATATTATTATCATACCATACCTCTCATTTTCTCTCACACACACAGAGGAGGTAAACAAATTGCTGCTCCGGGGCCATCCCGAGCAGCTGACCTTGCTACGCTCTCTTGGCCCCCTCCTATTGGTTGACTGGCTTTGGCGAAGTGGCAGCCGATCCCGAGCCTCAGAGAGGTTTCCAGCCAATATACCGGAGGCCAAGCGACTGTCAGCACGGCCAGATAGCCGATTGATTCTTCATGTATCATAACAGCCCTTGATATCGAACACTAATTACGCAGGTTGTGAGATCTGGCGGCGCAGTGAACTCAGCATATGGTCTGTGTCTTAATGGGCCGAGCAGACCGACTGCTTGTGACCTAATCAGATATTTATCATGAGATACTGATTAACTCTAACAAATCAATGTCAGAAGACTCGAACGAGTCCTGAGCCAATGAGAATCTAGAAGGAAATAAGACATTTGTCCTATTTTTTTATGAAAGGCTCTTTTGTTGTTTCTGCGTATGTTATTTAATATTTTGCATCATCTCATGTGAGTGTATTTAATGGACGACGCAGCGGTCACAAGATGTTTCCCAACCAGATGTATTACAAGTTTCTGTTCATGTCACTTTTCATATGTCTCGCAGTGCACTGACATTTTTTAAAGCGCTTGTCTGTCGCAGGTAGAACAGCGGAAGGCAAAGGGTCAAACAAAAATTGAAAAGACACTAAACTTTTATTTATAATGACTTTTCTTTAATCTTTTCTTTTTCAGGCCTTTTAAACTCTTCAAATTAAAACAATTGAGCAGCAAAAATCACTGAAGTGGGCACATTTTAAAGGAATAGTTCCACATTTTTTATCAAATGTGTTCCTTATACTGGTGAATGACAGCTGAGTGTTGCAGAACATCCCAAAGTCGTGTCGTTGCCAGATATGGTACTGTTGTACCTGGGAGGAGACAATCATACACTCATGTCGGGCAACCCTCACTGTAGTATTAATGTGGTTAATCAATAACTCTAACACAAAACAAAAAGTTAAAGAATTCGCCATGTAGAAGGAACAGTTTTATAGATGTTGATTGGCAAATTGATTCACCTTGGACGGAGCAAGGCTAGCGGTTTTCCACTGCTTCTAGACTTTATGCTAAGCTAAGCTAACCACATCATGACTCCATCATAGGCCTATTATGATAACTACTTCTTTGTTTATGATAAATAAAAGCAAAAAACTCTAAGGTGCTGTGCCAAAGTCTAATAGTGGTGGGGAAATAATTTTCTATTAAGCTTTTTTATTCTGGCATCATGTTGGCTTAAATGTTGGTGACACAAATGGAGGTAGGCAAAAATGATTGCAGTTAAGTGCCTACATGGATAAATCAATAAGATATGCACATCCATAAGGTAATTATGGTGAAAGAAATCATCTCCAAAACAATCTAGAATGATACATAGCACTTGAGGTAAAAATATGTATTTTTGATTTTGGGGTGCACTGTCCCTTTAAAATGCTACACTGCTACATGTGAGGCGATATCGATTAACGATCACAATGCATGCAGCAGGTAGGTGTTAGCATGAAGATGATGAGGATTAATGGATCACAGTGTTGTATTATTCTGGTGGGAGCTCCCTGTTGCCACTCAGATGGTGTTATCTACCTCAGCTCGCAAATAAATATAGCAAGCTTCAGGTGCGAGCCTATTGGTTCACCTCGGATTGCATTACACAGTTAAAGATAGCTTCATCCCTCCCTAGGCAACATTACTCACTAACTAATTAATTAAGAGGTGGGTTTAAGAAACTAATGGCTGGTGAATGATAGTCTAACACGTAGATTAGCTGCGGAGTGTTTGGTCTAACAATGCCTGATACGACGGGCTCGGCGTAATTAAAGCGTGATTGCGGCGCTCGTGGTCAGTGTCGGTGTAAACCTGTGGAAATGTGTAACTGGAGGACAGGGAAATATATGGGCTGCGATACCATCTTGCTCTTACAGGCCTCCTCTCTCTTCCGTCTCGCCGTAATCCTGTCCAGGTTGTTCTCTCCATTCAATCCGTCTCAGCTGCTCTAAGCTCTTTACAGACCTGCGTTAACCACCGGCCTCTCCCTCTCCTTCTCTCTCTGCTGCTACCGGGACACCAATCCCATCCATCTCCCTTTCATTTTCTCTTTTTTCTTCCTCGTCAGCTCTTTTATCATTCCCCTCTACCTAGAAGCCAGTCCCTCCCCATTCATCTCGCACTATTTTCTGATGAGCCACTCATATCCTTTTACCGCTTTTACATATTAACAAATTCTTTTCTCTGTCTAGTTCTTTCCATCGCCGCGGCTGCGTTTTCTTCTTCTCTTCAATCTGCTCTTTCGTTTCTCCCTCCGCTGCACTTAGCCACCTCCCCTGCTTTAATAACACTTTTGTCTGTGATTGCCTCTGACCTCGTTCCCCTTTCATTCCCTTCAAATCTCCTCTCCCTCCGTCTCCGCACAATATCTAATCACTTTCAAATCTGTCGCCACACCTTTCTGCTTTGTTCAGTTTTTTGGGGGGCATGTCGACAGAAGCTGTTAGGTGTTAAAATACAATTTATGTTCAGTCATGACTAAGCCAAATCGTCACCATCAGGGTTGGGCATTTCGGAGAATGATGGGACAGAAAGAACAACAACAACAACAAACAGAATCAAACTGGGGATGTTGCAATCATATGGTATGCCTTGTAACCACGAGGCCACCCGAACCTCAATACTGTTTTGCCGCTGATAGAAATTCATCTGTAGAAGCGACAATAGAAGGAGGGAGGACAAACTGCTCTGATTTCACAAGAAAAAGTATAAGATTGGAGATGGAAATGCTTTTTTTCTTTCACCCATGTTCGTTTGTTTGTTGTAGGTTGGTCTGTCGGCAGGATTACACAAAAACTACTGAACAGATTTTCATGAAATTTGGATGGAGGATGTGTCTCGGCCAAGAATAGACCCCATTAACTTTCAGTGTGGATCCAGGAATTTTTTCTCACTTTTTCAACATTGCCAGATAGGAAGTTTTTCAACGTTTTCGTTAATTTCTCAGTGAATAATGCACGGATCTTGGTGAAAAAAGTCAGGCGTATTACGGTTGCTAGGATCTATGAACGACTGTTGGGTCTTGGCGGAGGTATGCGCTCTACTGAGTGCCAATCTATTTTTTTTCCTGTCTTGGTAATTACCTTGTACTAGGCCTGGTTATTGAACCACAGTACTATTTTGGTATGGACTCAAAGTTGGAATCAAATGTCTGGTTAGACTCGTAGTCTTCTTCACTTATCCTTTCATCAGATATTTGCTTATTTTAATTATAATTAGGCTGATTTTTAGACACAAACAACAGAAAAATGATTGGATAAACCAGCAAAAACTGGATTCTACCTCTTCTACAAAAACTGATTTCCAATTGCCAATAGACTATTCTTTTTCCATGATCGTCATCATGAATGCACCTTAAACGGGGCACAAATGAAGGCACGTGGAGGCCAGTTACAATGTTACAGTGAGTACTTTCTTTTTTACATCTTCTACTTCAGTTTCTCTTTCAAACTCAAGGCCGACTGAATGATGATGATGAATGATTCGAGTGCTGCTTGAATGGAGACGATGGAAAAGAATTACACACCAACATCCAGAGCTTCATCTTGGCATCACTCTGGTAAAAGGGGGGCGAAACTTAGCGCGTCCACCTGGGTATCATGTTTCCATCACTGCCAATGAGAGCTGAAGCCAATAAATACCCGTCAATACAGCATGAGTCCGACTGAAGACAAAAGCCTGATGTTAGTGGGTGTTACTGGGCTTTCTATCCAGTGGTAAAATGGGTATTATGTTCTGTTTTCTCTATGTAGCCTTTGTCCGTAACTTGAACAGCTTTTGGTTTTACAGCTTTTGTACATCTGTAGACACTGAACTGGAATCTGAGAAATAATGATGCCCTTTTTTCAACACTTTCAAAAGTCAACACTTGACAAAAGTCAATAGATTTTGATAGATAATGAAAGTCAGTCAGTTGGAGCCCAAAAAAGGATTTTGTAGAAAAAAGGAATTGATACTTCTAGTTTGGTATCTGCACTAAAACTAGGTATTTTATGAAGCCCTACTCACCACCAACGAGAATCGAAGCAAAACAGATCTGCAACATTTAAGTGATGAACAGAAAATGAATCAGCAACTATCTTGAAAATCAATGAAGTGGTATGAATAACTTTTCAAGCAAGTATGACACACACTTGATGCTTCCAGCTTCTCAAATGTGAGAATCTGCTGCTTCTCCAAGTCTCAACATCATTATAAACTGAGGATTCTCCGGACATAACATTTGATTAAATCACCTTTGGCTCTGGAAAACTGTGATGGGCATTATTTCGGTGTTCTGGTGTTTTGTGCACGAGACGAAGAAGAACATAATAGATTCATCAAATATGAAAATAACTGTTCCATTTCTTCCATAAAAGTTAACTATAACCCAGCTAAATACAACTCAATTTTAAAATATCAAAAAAGGAAGCAATGTCAAAAGAAGATATGTCTGTCCTCTATCAGTGCCTCCTCCTCCTCCTCCTCCTCCTCCTCATTCTGCTGTGTCTAATGTTTCAGTGTTGTGTGACCTGTCTGTCAATCTGTCATGTGTATCTGCTTCAGTCATATCGGGTCCTGTCAGACAAACGACCCACTCAGTCCAACACAGGAGTCAATTATCATGTCACACATACGGCTTAATAAACAATACTCTTGAGGACAAACACACACACACACACACACACACACACACACACACACACACACACACACACACACACACACACACACACACACACACAAACACACACACACTCTCAGTGTCAGTCAGCCTTTCAGACCTGGGCCTCTGCTGGCTAAGATTAGGGCTAATCCACAACTGTTGGAATGAAAGATTAAGAATGAATCACCTGCTGCCGCAAACACCGGTGTGTGTGTGTGTGTGTGTGTGTGTGTGTGTGTGTGTGTGTGTGTTTGATCGCATGTGTGTGCATGCGCGTGGAGGCGTTTAGAGAAAGGCCTCATGGGAAGGGGAGAACCTGCTGCAACCACCAAGCAATATTACAAAATCCCTACACTCCCATCCACACACGCTTTTTCAGTGTCACACACACACACACACACACACACACAAAAACACACACACACACACACATCTCATTAGCTTCAGTGGCTCATTCGAACTGCAAACGCCTTTGAAAGAGCCCTTTAAAGCACCGGGGTTCAAAGGTTTACTTGAGAGAGTCCACACACACACACACACACACACACACACACATACACATACACAGCGGGTTTCAATGTCTGTATTTAATTGGATCGATGTTTTTCCCTCACGGCTTGCCGATAATTGAGGGGACATGAGTAGCATGTGGGAAGCCTTTTGTTACTAAGTTCCTGTTTATTAAGACAGGCAGAATAAACGAGGAGCTCTGCAGCGACGGAGGAGGAAGAGGAGGAGGAGGAGGAGGAGGAGGAGGAAGAGGAGGAGGAAGGGAGCTGGTGGGTGGAGGGTGTAGCGATGGATGGATGGAGAGAGGAAAAACGTTGCAGCAATGAGCTCCTGACCTCGTTCACTCCTCTGTCGGGACGTTGGGCTAAATAATTCAAACGCACACATACACAGTCACATGCCTCACGCACACAGTGCTTCTCGCTCTCGTTCGCACAGGCGGCCTCCCTGTGCTCCTCCATCGCCTCCTCTGCCTCCTCTGTTTCACATGTAAACACACACACGCGTAAAAACACACACGTATATAAAACTTCCCCTTTGTGCAGCACTCAGGAAACTCCCTTCTGGTTTGAAGCTTGAAGGCCGGATCTATAAATACTCACTTCCTGTGTCCTTCCAATAACCACTTGAGCAACCTCTGACCAATTAAGCACACAAACACATCAGCATGCACACAAGTGGCTCTCTATCTCACAGTGAATTTTAATTAAATTATGATGAAATACTCCTCAGATAAGACAAAGTCACCATTAGAAACTAAAACTGTAACTAATTCTCTGTCTGGCCTGATGGAAAATATGCATCCGAGATGGAAATCTGTAAATCAAAACTGACAAAATCTCTTTGTTATCAGAGGAGGAGATGACATGAAGGTCGTTTGAAAATAGAAACTGCGACGCTGGCGGATCAAAGACGAGAAAAATTGGGCGACAAGCCATTTACACATCAAATCATGTGTATGCATGCATCGTGGAAAATCTGGGATTCATTGAATGTTTCTCCTTCAAGTACTGACCTGAGTCTCTAACACTGAAACCACCTACACCCAATGTGCAATGACACGAGAGCCATTTGTTATATAGAAAAGTACTTCCACAGATTACTGTATCACCACACAACAAATTCTCACTCATAAAATGTCTTCTGTTACGATTCGGCTCGACGTTGTTCCCATTTAACTTGATCTTTACCTCCTCCTGCAGAGCCTAGGAGACAATCCCCCGGGACAACACACTCGCTATTTTCCACTGTGTCTTCATTTACCAGCACTCTCCAACACTATTAAGTGCAAACAAACTTACCGAGCTGTGAGTGGCCAAAGAGGCCATTTTCAAAGATGGGCTCCCAGAGGAACAGTGATAGCATTTCCAGCTAGAGGCATTCAAAAATGTCTCAGCCAATGACATGCAGCCAAGGAAACAAGCTCCGAGCGAAAAGCACCAAAGCAGAGAAGATTTGGTGTCATTATCGGCCGACTGGAGCGAAATCTACAACCTTGTTCCAAGGTGTTACCATTTATTTTTCTCGACATCATAGAACAGCACAGCTGATCATACACAATATTATTTTATGGCCAAAATCAATACCTGTCAAGTGTCCACGGATGATTGTTTAGTCGATAAAATGTGAAAAACAAAACGTGAAAAATAGCCATCACGAGTTCCCAGAGCCCAGAGTACCAACAGTCCCAAAATTCATTTAACAAAGATATAAATCAGAGAAGAGCTGTAAATCATCAACATGAAAGGAGGCTGGAAGCTGAGACTGTTTTTAGCCATTTTATGTTTCATTAGTCAAGAGAGTGATGACATGAAAGAGATGGGGAATGACGTACAAAAAAGGTCAAAAGCCTACGACAATCTAGAGCTGCAACTAATGATTAAGATGATCTCTCTCATTTAATTGTTTCGTCCATTACATGGCATGAAATGGTGAAGAAGGGTCCATCACATTTTTAAATGTCTCTTCAGTCCACAGCCAAAGATATTCAGTTAGAAAATCACAGTAGACTAAGAAAACCAGCAAACATGGTTGCATGACATTGGACCACACTGACATTACCAAAGGAATTTTCATGAGATACCTTGAATAGCTCTGTTTGGAAATCACTTTAGAATGATTGGGTTTGAATTTGTAGGGGAACGACTTTATCAAACAACAAAAGAAGGCCTTGTTCAAGAGTGGTTGTGATTGGTGGAGCCTGCATGTCGTTCACAAGCAACAAACTCCCACGTATCCAAGAACCCTTAAGCTGGACAAAATTAGAGCGACTGCTCTCATATATTAGTCATGAAAAGAGAAGCTTGCTTTTGTATCAAGCAGCGAAAAAAGCTGGAGCAGGACGTGTTTGAGTTAAATTACCTCGCTTGACATTGCGACGATTGCAGTTGTGCGCATGTCAATGCTGAGACGATATATTCTGCAGCCTTACCGGTAAACATTCACGTTATTTCAAGTAGGAACCAGAGAATGGCTTCAGAAAACTTGAAAACCATTACTTTTCTGTCAGTCGACCAGCTGCAGTTCTGAAACAATTCCATCATCCATGACCAGGTATTAACAGATCCATCTCCGAGACTCAGACGAATTATCATAAGACTGACATAACTAAGAAAACTGTCTGCTGATGATGACCATTTAATACGGTTGACGGCTCCAATCCCGTTTCGCCAATAGACTCAGTTTCAACTGGAATACAAAGTGAAATGTAAAAACTGAAAGTAAGTGTAAATGTTGCTGACTAAATTACCAACAGACAAACAAAAATGCCAACAGATGGAGTGGGACATGCAGGGAGTCAGTGTTGGAGGTCAGATGGAGGCCAGGGTCTGGTCGGGAGGGTGAAGGCCAGCCTTATCACTGGCTTTAGACTGCGCTTATCAGCTAGCCTGCCAGGAAATACACATTCCACTGGTCCCATTGGACCGCATTGGGTTTCAGGTCTGCATGACCCCGCCCATCCGGGCCTTCGTTAACCTAATTACCCCGTCGTTACGGAAACGCATGTGGAAAGTGAGTAAAGAGATATATGAATAATATGAGTGAAAATGATAATCTCATTTTAACAGTGTTATGTTGCTGGTGGAGGGGATCTGTGACACACACACACACACACACACACACACACACACACACACACAAAAGTTTGTTGGTGGGAAGGAGGCGCCCTGTCTCTGAGGTTGTCATTTATAGCAAGGCTCTAACATCCCAGAATGCTTTGTGGTTTGGGGAGCCACCACTGCGTATATGCTCTCTAATTTAGAGTCCTGTAATAGCACAAACACACACAAAGCACACACAAGCACATGCGCACACAAGCACACGCTCTAGTGTAAAGGTGAAACACGACTGCTGTCCTTCTCTGTTTTTTAATTTATAGTAGTGGGACAGATGGAGAAGAGAGGAGGAGGAAGAGGAGCAGAGGAGAGCAGAGGAGAGGAGAGGCGGCAGAGAAAGGAGGCTGTGGGAATCGTATAAAGAGACACAGACAGAGCAGTATAATAAGAAAAATGGGATCAGAAAATAGAGAATGAGATATGAAAAACTGTGAATGAGAGATGCTCCAGAGGTGACAAAAAGAGGGAACAGAGTGAAAGAGAGCAGAAAGAGGGGATGGAGAGAGGGGCGATAAAGCTGTGACAGCAGCAGCCATGCTGGTTGTCATGGCGACGGCCGCGGAGAGCAGGTAGAGCGCGGTCTCCTGGGAATGAGCAGTGCACGCCTCCCTCCCCCACCCTCTCTCTCTCCCTCTCAACATCCCTCCACCTCCACCTCCATCCGTCTGGCCTGGCTCCATCCCCTCTCTGCCGTCCCCCATCATCCAAACATCCGCGCTCTCCCCTCTTCCTCCCTCTCTCTCGCCTCCCACTCTTTCTTTCGCATCCTCCCCTCGGTTTCTGGGCTCTACCCACTTCTTTTTTTATCCTCTTTCGATCGCTCAGCGCCCGATCTGTTTCCCTTTTTTTTTTTTTACTTGCTTTCGTCTCCCCTCTGTTATCTCGCCATTACCTTAACTCTTTTTCCATCCTCACCCCTCTCTATTTTATTCCCTCCACTCTCTCCCTCTCTCTCATTATCCTGTGGTCTGCTGTACACCTCCCTTTTTTCCACTCCTCTCCTCTCCCTCCCTCCTCTCCTCTCTATATTCATCTAACCCCCCTCTCCAGAGAATATGTATGTATGTCTGCGCAGCGCTGCCCAATTACTGCAAGGGAGACTGTGTGTGTGTGTGTGTGTGTGTTTTGTATCTACACGAGCTGTGTTTCTAGCCTGTTTTGACCTACCTAAAACACCTCCAGCGTTCTTCGTCTCCCTCTGACTCACTGAATCAACAAAACTGCTGCACACCACCTCGACTATTCACAAGCACTGCAACTGTGTGTGCGTGTGTTATCAGGGCTTTAATGTTAATGTTCATCAGTGCATATATGTGAGCAAGCGTGTTGACACTTGTGTGTGTGCTGCTGGTCGTGACGAGCAGAGCCAAAGTTTCCGGCCGGATGAATTCGGCATTCTTTCTAATTCGTGGGATGACTTGAACGCATTCCACAGGGGAGTTTTAGTGTTGCACAATGTTATGGAGCCAAATGATTGAAGAAAAACAGGTACTTTCTAAACTGTGACTGGCAGTGTGAAGAGAGATTCACACACTAGACTAGAAAGTACAACAATATGGTGCCTCAGTCTGGGTGTCAGTAAATAGAGAGTTTGCGTAATAAATGCACCTTTCCAACAGCTGAGCAAGTATTGTAGGGCTGCGGCCGAAGAGTTTTTTCATTTTCGATAAAATCTGCATGTTATTTTCACAATTCATTGATAAGTCATTAGTCTATTATTGTCAAAAAATGTGAGAAATGTTCAGCACTAATAAACAGTCAAAAACCCAAAGACTTTTCATTTACTATAATAAATGACAAAGAAAATAAGCAAATCCTCACAGACTAACTTTTCACACTGGTTGCATGGGTGCGCCTAAGGTTTTCATTTAGGGACACCAGGACATAATTTGGGTGCACCTAATAATACTAATAATATAATAATAAAACACAAATTTTTCCAAGTAATACACCTGCAATTTTAAAATCCTTCGAGGAGTCCTTAGTATTATCAACAAAATGTGCTTAAAGTATCAAAAGTAAATATACTCATTTTGCAGGAAAATGGCCCCTGTGACTGGGCTTTTTAATGACCTGGATAAATCTGAAGTGAGATGTTTAATGATAGAGGAAAGAAGAAGAACACAGATATTTGTATTAAGCTTTGAGAGCACTCTCTAATCTTTGCCTTTCTGTGAAATATTGGATCCCTCCTTAGGCGCCAAACAATTAAGTGAAATGTAAACCTTTCCAGTTGGTGGTTGCCAACCCAAGAGACTTTACATTACTGTATGTACTCAGGGGGCACCATCATGTTGTGCCTGATGGGTAATAACTCAAATATGTTACTGAATTTTAAACTCAGCTGGTAGCCAATGGAGAGAGGCCAGCATTGGAGTAATGAGCTCTCAGGCTTCAGCATTTTTACAGTAATGTGGGCTATAAAAGCATGGATTAATTCCTTGGATTAGAAATAATTTACAGTGCTTCATTATTATTTTTTTTCTTTTTTGCCCTGAGGTTTGCCTCTCAGGCTACCTGCAGGCTGCCTCGCCCTCTGATTGTTGGAGGTTGTTCAAAGCCTGACAGGATGAGATGAGGACACATGACTGAAAAACTACTCACCACATTTCATTATCTTTTATTTGCAAGATTGACATAATTATATCGGGAAATTACCTTTTACCCATGTGGCAGGAGTTTATTACTATGAATAATGTAGAAAATTGCAGACAAGACTTTGAATGTGACAACTAAATTATTAATATGAGATTTAATATGAGATGTCAAAGGTGTAATTTGCTAAATACGGCCAGATTTTAAAAGAAGCTCCAAAGACATACGGGGCATATCAGCAGAGTAACCAACATCTGCTGCTCTTTGCTGGTTATCCTTGGCTATAGCTAGAGCCAGTGGCTCAAGAGTTTGTCTGGACACGGACATCGGATCAAAGTGGGACTCACCACGGGCAACGGAGCCCCACTGAACCGGATTTGGCAGTCTGAGAGTGAACGGAGTATGGAGGCGATTTACAGCGACTCTAACCAAGACTATGACTTCAAGAAGTCAAGAAGAAACAGGTTGTTGGACATCAGCAGCGGGTGAAAACGGCATGTAGAGTTGGAATATTGTTACATCTTAGTCACTGAATTGAGGATTTACTCCACAAAACTGGAGGTTTGACTGTGTTGGTGAGTTTCATTTCCTTTATGTTGAGTTTGAATGAAGTGTGTTTTGAGTTAATGAGGCAAACAAGTTTGTCTTGAGAGAAACTTGAATTCAGAGGGTTTATTGTTTAATTTTACTGTTCAGTAAGCAAAATAGATGTAAGAGTATTTCTTTTCTTGACATTTTATAAGTTCATTTTGTTAATTTTTTACGCTTAAAGCTGGCATATATCTCTGAAACTACAGGGGGCTATTGGACTATCACCAAAGTGGTGTTACGAGACAGCACAGGCCAGGGCTAGCTGGTTAGCATGCTAACTTCAGTGGACATCTCTGCAACACAATACACAGACGTCTTTGACATAACGTTAACACTCTTGTTTTTTCACAATCTGTTGATAATCTTTTATGGCCATATCCTACAAATTGCTCCATTAAATTCCCCACAGATTGCTGCAAAGTATTTTTTGAGCTCTCTTGGGGCCGATAAGATAATGACGGCCCACGTTTTATCCACATTATTAAAGTTTAGTGAGCTGAGAGTTTTCTATTCAGGGCTGAGCTTTAACTTAGTTTTCAGCTGCTAAATCTGAGTTTCCATTGTTCTCTCAGCACAGCTAGAAATAGCAGGTATTGTGGCCGCAGGTTTGTCCGTCCCCACACGCCGTTATCAGTCTACCAGCAAATGGGAAATTCCGTTCCTTCAGACTTGAATCAAACACTAAAACTTTCTCCACAAGCAAGAAAAACTAATTTCAGTCAAATGCGCCACATCTGCCAAGCTGGTCCTCCCCATGTGATAAGAAATTGCTTTCAGATATGAGTGAGCAGCATGTGTACACATCCAACACACAGACATAAATAGCCAGAGAGAGGGAGAGAGGAGGAGATGGGGTGAGGAAAGGGGGAGATAGATGTTTTTCTCACTGAAGGCCGTCATTATTCTGTCTCTCCGTCATTGCTCACCTCCAGACGTCGGCCATCTGAATACAACTCCGGATATGAACCGTGATCCTTTTCATTTCCTCTATCCACTGCAAGGTGACCCCCGTACCCTCACCCATCCTTTCACACACACACCTGAAATGCCTCCTCCACACCAGGAGTGTTTGCTACCTGCCGGCTTGTGTGTGTGTGTGTGAGGGGACTTTGTCCTCCAGGAGAGCGAGAAGGACCCACTTCCTGTGTCAAATTGCCTCTCACATTCCACACTCTCCCTCGATCCGCCTCGCTCGGGCTATTTTTTCCTCTTTCTTGCTCCTTCTCTCTTTCTTCTTCTCTCTATGGGGGGCTTTGTCAGCTATCGGAGGCACAAAACACTGATTCATTCCATGAGTTAAACATGATCCTCAAGAACACGACGCTTTTCAGCCACACACACACACATGCGCTCTCTCTCTCTCTCTCACACACTTTTCAAGGAGCGAGGGCTGGCGAGAACAAGTATTTGGCAGTGGAGATTCACTATTTTTGAGCCCACACACAGACAGATGGACAGTGAGCGCTCTCACGGAGGCAGACGGAAGCACACACAAACTTGCTATCCGTGGGACACAACAGATGTCTGTGGGAAAATCGGTCTCCCATGTAAAATACAGTCACCAGGATATGATGTCACAACACAGAGACAGGACGCCAGGGATCACACGAACACACGCACAAGAGTCAGCTGGTTTCAAGCCAGGAGGCATTTAAAGAAAGATCTTGTCAGCATGTGATTGTGGGTCGTGTGCGTGTGTGTGCACGTGCATGTGAGTTCAAGGCCTGGGTTGCTTGAGGTGAGCCTTGCAATTATTGGACTGTTGATGTGTGCGAGTGTTACCTATTCCAGCACCGCCCGCATCCATCTGTGTGCTCCTAACAGTGTATATTTAAGTGTGTGTGTGTGTGTGTGTGTGTGCACGTGTATATATATATATATATATATATATATATATATATGTGTCACACCTGTCTCCATCTGTACGCTTAAAGACGGATTAGGTCAGCCGTAGGCCAAGGATCTTTGGCAAAGACTGCAACCGACTGACCTAGTAATAATCACTCTGTGTGGCTGTGTGTGGCTGTGTGTGTGTGTGTGTGCCTTGTTGAAAGCTGCTGTCAAAACCAGTGTAGCATCACAGGAGAGACCGCACAATGACACTCCGAGATGTTGACAATACAAATATTGCACCCAAGCGAGGAAATGGAAGAAAGACTGAATTAGGCAAGACAGGGCAATCAACTGCCCCGGGGCTGCAGACCTCAAGGGGCGACAGAAACACTCAGGAAGACTGCAGGAGGATTGGTTTTAGCAATATAATTAATTGAAAGTTTGTCAGGGGAACATGCAATGCGTATCATTAAATTAAGTGGATTCTTCATTTTCGTCTAACAGCCTCGTGTCAAAATCTACTTGTGTTCAAGTTATGTACAATAAAATGACCATGAACTAACATGAATCAAAGCTTTTCATCTTATCTCATTTAAATATTTGACTGTGGTTGTTTTCACATTCGTCTGCTGATAGGAGGAAGTTTCTCTGTGTTAAATTTAAATCATATCTTTAAACATGGATGTATGACATCTCAACAAACATGTCTGGAGAGGCTCTTTAATCATTCCAGCAAAGGAGTACTGGTTGCACTGGACTTGATGGGAACTTCAAGCAACACTTATGAATTGTTCTGCAGAAAGATCGTTGATTGTTGAGTCACTTTCCATCCATCAGTTCATCCATCCATTACTGTAACCACTCATCCTTTGCGGGGTTGCGGGCCGCTAGGAGTCGATCCGGGCCCAGATTGACAAATCAAAATCAAATACCAAATTGGGTCTTTGGCATTAGACCTGAGCCATTAACACAAAGTGTTTGAGGTATTTGATGATCCGGGAATGAAACTCAACATCAACTATCTTTCTCCAGAATTACTTTCAAAGTTACATTACGTTGCTTTAAAGGGGACAGGGTGAATATTGCACAGAGGGTGTTAGCACATTTTGCTCCGTACCAGCTTAACCTGGGTAAAAATAAAGGTAAAATAAGATATCATTCAGTAGTCCAAAGATTAGTTTAACTCACTATTGAGCCCCAATTACATGAGAATATTGTACAAAATGTATTCTTCTTAATTTATATTCAAAACTACATCTGCATTTTGGCTATTTTTAGTTCTTGCTTCCTTTCTTTCTCAATGATTCAATGAGCTTCCAGCATCCTCTACTCCACCTCCTCCTCCTCATGGGATAAATCTGGATTAATCGGTAACGGAAGGTGTGGGCGTGCATTGGGGTGGGGGGGGGGACGCTCGCGTGAAGATCGGCGTGGATGGTTCCGGAGAGGGGGTGTGTGTGAGGAGAGAGAGAGGTGTGTGTGAGGACGGAGAGAGGAGAGAGAGAGGTGGTGGGGCTCGCGTATTCCCAATCAGCTTCCCTCTTCGCGATTCCCGATGACATCATTCCATCCCAGCCTCCGTTCGTTCGCGCACCGCATCGCCGTTAACTTCCCCGTTACCCCACCCACTTTTCGCCACAAACACGCACACGCACACGCACACACCTCCGGTTATAACAGGAGGATGCCCCTGGTCGGATACAATGAGGCCGCCGTTATCTGATAATGAAGGGAGCGTGCACCTCACAGGTTGGAAATCGGACATCCAATCTCCCCTAACACACACACACACACACACACACACACACACACACACACACACACACACACACAAACACACACACACACACACACACACACACGTCCTACAGCGCGACTACCCGGTAATAAAGTCGTTAAAGCCGCAGTATGACTGGAGCCCCTCAAATTAACGGCAGGATGTGAGCTGGTGACACAGACACCACATACCGAGGCACCCGCACAAAGACCCGTAATCAAGCTCAATTAGAGATTACCCGCTAATTACTGACACACGCGCGCGCGCACACACACACACACACACACATCTCCTGCCTGACTTCGAGGGGACACAGGCCACAATAAACCCCGACGCTGAGACACAAAGGGTGGTGTGTGTGTGTGTGCGTCTGTGGGTGTGTGCGTAAAAGCGGGGGGGTTGGTGGTGGTGCACGGGAGTCGCCAGCCCCCCTGGAGGGAGTCACGCACGGCCAATAAGGGCTGATAAGTAGGTCGAGTGCAGGATTTCCTACCGATCACCGGCATCAACGTCTCGTTAATGATACACGCATGCACACACACACACACACACACACACACACACACACACACACACACACACACTCACAAAATGCCCCGGCTCCTGTGTGCACAACAGCTCCCCGGTTAACAAAGGATCCGAGGCTCGTTGCTTACCGTGGCGGCGTGAGCAAGCAGCGCCGTGAGCGCCAGGAGCCAGGGCAGCTTCATGGTCGGGGTGCGCGGGCACAGCCTCCCGGTGCCGCCGCTGCCTTCACGGGGGTTCGGGGAGGTGGGGGGGAGAGAAGCTGCTGCTGCTGCTGCTGCTGTCGGTGTCTCGGTAGTCTGTCCAACTTCACAGCGCGCCGCCCGTCCGCGCGACCATCCGTCCTTCTAGTCGGGCTATTTAATCCAAGGCTTCACGCGCTGCTGCTGCTGCTGCGGCTGCGGGTCCAGGTCACCATAGACGACGAGATTACCGCGAGGCCTCTTCTCTCTCTGTTTCTCCCAGTTTGCGTGCTCCAAACCTCATAGATTTACTACTGGGAGACGCCAGACCTCGTCTCTCTCTCTCTCTCTCTCTCTCTCAATACAGTCACAGTCTGTCTCTCTCCCTCTCTCTCTCTCTCTCGCTCGCTCTCTCCTCCCCCTCTCCGTTGAGGGCAGGATGTTCCGTATGGCGACGCTGCTTGGCCTGGGAGTCTGGCAGGAGGAGCGGTGTGTGTGTGTGAGAGGTGGTGGTGGTGGTGGGGGATCTCCGCGAGCAAGGGCGAGGATGCCCCCTGCAGCTCGTTTAGGCACCCGCAGCCCGTTAAACACACACACACACTCACTACACACATGCACGACGCGGGGCACACTGCGCACCGCGGGGCATTCACCGGCTGCTCCCGGGTTGTGCCTTTTGTTTCCCGCTCAGGTGGTTCCGGTTGGCTGCACGCCCATCGTCACACACCTTCAACGGTCAGCTCCGGCGCTCCGCTGTGATTGGCTGAGTCACGGTCAGGACGCGTGTTTGAGGAAATAAGACACAAAGCGAAAAAAAAAAAAAAGTCCCCGATGAGCTCACACCTGTGCCTACGTCACAATAATTAATATTCATGCGCTACTCGCGCCGTAGCCTACTTGTGTTGCCTAGCAACCGTACAGTTTAAGCTAACTGCTTAAACACAATAGCTAGGGAAGGAAATAATGATTGTTTAAAGCCATCAGCTGCTATTAAGAAGGGTTCAACAAATGGAAAACAAAACTTAAATTGATTGATAGATGTTAGCTATCTCAACAGCTAACATGCTAAAACTGATTTTTAATTGAGCTTGAATGTGATTCTTGACCAAATACCAGGTGGACAAAGTAACTGTTAGCCTACTCGTCTACTTAAACTACTATGTAGTTTGGGAAAGATTAATTAATTGACTGATTTTGTCATTTCTGACTTTAAAGGAAACAGCATTGATTTACTTTGTTTATATGTGGCAGACCCTGCCACCTTTCTAGCTTCAAACAGTGTTCTGGGGACCTTTAAAGAGAAAATATATATTTGTTGGAGAGAAATTTTGAAAATCAGTCACTGAAGATCTTTCTCTTCTAATAAAAATTTCTTCACTAAAACAAGGTCATGCACCTTTAACATCTACAGAAGTGGATGGAGCTTGTCGTTTTTCAATAAACGCTCATGAAAGCCCTGGAAAAAAAGGCAGGATTGAACCCTGCAAAACACTTTTTGTCAAACAACTAAATGTTTTCTGGTAATCTTATAACTACAAGTAAAAAATACATTTAATATCTGTTTCATAAAACCAAAGTGCCTCCATTGACACCTCTGGTTTCATTATTTAGCCTACATTTTGATATGCAGCACATCTATAAGAGATGTAACGATGCAGGACCCGCCTTAACTTTGCAATTAATAACATTACCATGGAGCAGCTGGGTGAAAGTGGGCAACTACCCAAGAGCCTTGACCCTCAGCCTATAGGTCTGACTACTGTAGCTCCCCACAACCTTAAGCTTTTCCTGTGGTTCAAAATCACTGCAGGTGCTGCACCCTCACTTCTTTAGGCTTTATTTTTTATCCGCTTTAAAAAGTCAACAAAGCCATGGGATTACTGCCACCAGCAACACACCCAACCTGACTTGTTTGTCTAAATAACATCCTGGCTGTTTCCGCTCAGGCACAGCATGCTCCATACAAAAGCTAGACAGGTTTATTTTATTCTCATGTTTCCCATAAAGATACAACTGAAAGATCGCAAGCAGGATGTTTTGTTAAGACACCTGCTCAGTGTAGTCTGATAGTCCCCTCGGGGTCATTACTCATGACACAAGTAAAATCAGAGTATTAACCTTTCGTGTGGGTTTCGTTTTCTCTTGTTCTGTCCTCACACAAAAGGCCTTTTACTTTTGCCTTAAGGGATAAAGATTTTCACTTTTGCTTATCCAGTAGTCCTCATGTAAATAATTATCTGGATACATAGTCTTTGCATCAACAGCCACTGTTATTTGTGTCCATGACTGAAACTGGGAGTCATCACTGTTGGCTGCCATTAGTCTGACTATGCCAATTTAAGTTGCCAGCTGAAGAAACTAAAGCGAAAGGAGAAAGATGCCCAGCCCCCATTGGACAGATTTATTTATATGGCTGAAAAAAAACCAGGGCACAGATTGATGTTTTTTTTTAAATATATATATAAATAAAACACTTAAAATCAGTAAGAAAGACCCTGTGTCTGCTTTGTCCTTTCACCTTGTGTGAGCGCATACAACACACAATGAAGCACACTTGAGACGGTTAAATTTTCAAAGTTTTTTTGTTCAGTTTGGTTTCAAAATAAAGATCACACAATTGTTTAGAGACAATCTACAACAGGAGTTACAAAAAATAGTTGCCCAGGCAATAAGCATACACAGGTTCTGTTAACTATACACATATGGTTACAGGTGTGCTCGTAGTAAATATACACAAGGCTGCTCCAAATGTACACCGCGCTGTGGCGGGCTGCCTCTCTCACCCAAAAGGACATAGACAGTATGATACAGCACTTACAGCACTAGAGAAATGCCAAAAAACACAAGAATCTCCTCTGTACAATCCATGGGTTTACCCCTCTGAAAACAGTCATGGGGGGGTTTAAATGAGTAAAAGTTATTTCTCCCACCCGGCCAGCATACCCATACACGACACATTTCATGGGGTAAAGCATTCCTATAAAAAGATCTTAAAAAAAAAGGTCAAAATAACAAAACCTTCAACATAAACCAGAAGACACCACTAAGTCTAACATAACATGTCCAATTGGGAGTCAGTGGGAGATCGACGTCTTAAGTTAAGCAGTGACAAGATAAAGATAAAACCAAGCGTGGCGAATCTTTGTACAAGTACTACGCTGTATAGAAAGGGCTTTTCAAAACAAAAATTTGATATTACAATTTACAATATACAACAACTCATATGTCACAACCAAGGAGGTGAGAATATACACTGAAATGCACAGGTTTTTTTTTCTAAGATTTTTTTTTTTCAGAGTGAGCTTTTTTTCTTTTTTCTTCTCATACCAAAAAGGGTGGTAAAGCACTTTTACATTACAAGGGTTTACAAATGTACAATTATACAGTCAGAAGTATGTGGTCACTACTAGGATACATTATAGATACAGATTCAACATCAAAAACCAGAAAAACTACAAAGTTTTATATATATATTTATATATATATGCAAAGGTCTACACCAAGTATACACGTTATATTTATAGAAGCAAGACCAGAAAACGAATCTCCCATGCTAAATGATCTGTCTGCTGGTTAGCTGATGGCGTGTGTGTGTTTGTGTGTATTCGTCTATGATTCTGTGAAGTCAGACAAATTAAATACTCGTTCCATCTCATAGTGGTAAATAGCTAGGATGGGAGGAGGGGGGCAGGGGGACACTAGGATTGTGTGTGCAGCAGTAGCAAAAAGTGAAATGATTTTTGAGTTCATCAGAAAAGAGGAAACCAAAGGAAAACAAATAAAAGAAGAAGGAGGGAGTGAAGCGATGAGTGGAACAGGGCTCACCTCTCTCCACTCCCTGCCCTCCCTTCCCCAGTTCAGAAGGCCCGGACTCGGGTGGGGGAGGGGGCAACGAAATCAGAAAAAAAAACTAAGGCTGCCTGTAGTAACAGGCTCCTCCCGAGAGGCTGTCAACGGTCCTCGGCGAGTAGGATTTGGAGGGGGAAGTGGGCACAATGCCCTCTGAAAGGCCTGACAGGGACAGGAGGGTGGGGCTGGTAGACATGACAGCTTTAAGGGGGTGAGGTGAAGGGTGGGGGAGGGGAGGATAAAGGTGGTAGACATTATTTCAGGCTGGAGGGGAAGGGGAGTCATTTCACATGATGCCGTTAGGAGGGCCGCAGAGAGGACCCAGGTCGACGCCATTCTTCATATAGTACTTCTCCAGCTTGGCCAGGATGTGTTTTCCATACGTGTACTTCCTCAGGGTGGAAATGTGGGGCCGGATCTGTACGAAGACAAACGCACATGTTGTACACGTTCACAATGAATAGAGACACATCCTTACTGGTGGAGCAATTTCAAACAACCACAAGAAAAATCTTGATTGTTTAACGTCACCACCAACACCCATTTATCTAAAAATCAATGTTCACTTGTGCTTGTGTCAGCTTCTGTGTTGTTGCCTAGGGAACCACTCACACCAGCAACCTGCTAAAAAGATTTATTGATGTGCAGGTGAATGAAGGGTTAGGGCTGATGGGTTGACGGAGAGTTGTCTTTATACCCTTCAGGGATATTTAAGGTTGACAAGTTGATGCTGAAACAATTAGTCATTCAAAACAAAATTCATCAAATACTTTGTGACAATCGGTGTTTAAAGTTGTTTCCCATTTATAGGTGTTTTTTTTTAATGTGAAATTGCTTTCCAGTCCATTTCGTCATCATTAAAATTTATAAACAGTACATCCGTTTGTTGGAGAGTCAAAGTAAGCAATTTTTAAAAAAGGTCTAGTGTCCAGTGCATTAAGGGGGATTTAGGGGCGGAATTGGAAAATAATATTCAGTTAGACCACACAAGGTGAACTGCTAAAGCTATCGAACTGCAACTCTCAATATAATGCGCAATATCGCTTTACACTGTTCAAAAGCATTTACAATACTACTTTTACAACATCGGATGAAATATAACCTTTTATTACTTCAATATGATTGCATATACTACCTGTTCCATTTGAGTATTTATTGTAGTTTATTTATCCTAAATAAATCTCATTTTATTTTTTATTGTATTCCATTTGGCACTGATCAGCATTTACTCCTTTTACACTTTTTTGTGTAAGTCTATTGTGGTATTTGTATTTTTTTTTATTATTATTATTATTATTATGTTACTGTTTTTGAGCATTCTCTGGCACAAGAATGTTCTTCTGGATAAATACATTTTTATTTTATCTTTTAAGTATAGTCTTTTAATTGCTGTGAAAACATTCAGAATAAGATTGATATGCAACACTGCATGCATCAAAGCTCCTCTCTTCTTCAACCAGTATCACCCAGTGTGTCACTTCTGTCTGGTGAGAGATTTCTATTCATGCCAGCTTATAATTAATTCTAGTAAAAGTACGAACCACCCTCCATTAACCCAGTATTTTGATGGGATGCACACGACGACACTCTTCCACCTACCTTGTGCATTACGATCTTGCGCTGGGTGGGCTCGGCCACATCGATCATCTTCTGCACCACGTAGTTGGCATACTGGTCCTTCATCATGGTGTATAAGGCACTGTGGGGGCCCTCAGTCAGGCTGCACACCTCGTCTATCAGCACTGCCCGCTCCGCCCGTGATGCGTGGGTCACACACTTCTCCACCACATTACTAAAGAAAGGATGGGAGGGGTTAGCATGAAGACACATTGGAAAGAAGGAAAGTGAAATTCTGTAGAGACGAAAGAAAAGCCTTTTCCATAGAAGAAGGGAAGATAAGACTGAGACCTTGTGTGTGTTTGCTCTGGAATTTACCTGGCAAACTTGTGCTGGCTGAGTCCCAGCACATTGCCTCTGATCTCCGCCACTATCTTGCTCTTATCTTCAGCTCGGCCATGCTCCAAAACGTGCTGGATGACATAGTTGCCATATTGGTCCTAAATAAAACAAACCGCACAGACACTTTAACTAAAACGTGAGAGCACCAGCTGGCGTTTCTGACGTCACATCAAACACGCAGCCAACTTCAAAAATCTGGACTGAGAGAAGCTTTATTTAAGCCAACCCGAGGTGTCATTATCCTGAAAAACATAACCAGAGGAAAGCAAATGACAGCTAGTGCTAGTGTGTGTGTGTATGTTACCTGCACAAGCTGCTCTGTGTGTTGATGGAGCTCCTCTAGTATAGGCAGCGTCTGTTCAGGAAGGCAGTGTTCGAGAATGCGCTGGATGACTCTGCAGCCGTAAGGGTGAGTGGAGAGGGCAAAGACCTGAGAGACAAACATAATTGCACATCTTTACTTATTCAACACATATGCCAAGTGCGGCTGGAGCTCAGTGAGCAGAGCAAAACACCAATTTACCTCTGCTTAGACACTAAAGGTGCAGAAAGTCCCTTGGATTACAGATGATCATAGGCATGCTTTCACACTCCCAGCCCTCCCCCGCGGGGAAGGTGAGAGCAAATTCCTGACATGCTTACAGCTACACAAGCAAATCTGAGCCACCGAGCCGAAAACATGCCGTTAGACAACATGCAAATGTTTGAGAGGCAAAAGATTCAGGCGCCAGTAAGAATCTAATGTCAGAGTGACTCTTCAAAACTGAAACCTTTAATCTGTGTCTAACAAAAGGCGCTTGCATAAACACACAAAATGTTTCTTTTAACACCTTATGCTAATGTAACATTTAGCTGGTGGATAGAAGATGGCTGTTGCCACTGGGCTGAGGTTTCTGTTGCCATGGAAACGTACCCTGTCCCTGGGAAGGACTGAGTACGTGAGTCGACGTACTTTGGCGGTGACAATATGCTCGGTGCCTCAAGGCAGCGACAGTGTACGAGTGCACACAAGTATGTGTGTGTGGATGTCAGCCAAGCACCGGCAGGCTTCAGTGATTGACTGTGGAAAGTGTGTGTGTGTGTGTGTGTGTGTGTGTGTGTGTGTGTGTGTGTGTGTGTGTGTGTGTGTGTGTGTGTGTGTGTGTGTGTGTGTGTCCTCTCACACAGCGGGAACCCACCTGTCCCTTAAAGGCGTCTATGATGAAGTGCAGTGCGTGAGGCTGGACACACTCGATACACTTCTGCACCACGTGGTTACCATTCTGGTCCTTCACACACTTCAACACATGGCCGTCCAGCTCGCGCACCATCTCGCTCTGCAGGGAGGAGGAGGAGGAGGAGGAGGAGGACAGAGTCGGAGGAAGAGGGAGAATGTGGAGAGGGACATGTAATTGTTTGTGAGAAGTCAAATATTGCCTGAAAGCATTTTCCAACCTCTCCTTCATTTTTCACAGTGGCTCACAGCCCAACAAATAACACTGGGCTTTGAACAGTTGCCCTGGAGAAATCTACTGAGGTCCATTAAGGAGAGATGGATACCTTTCCCCCTCTCTCTCACAGACACACACTTGCTTTACTTTTCCTCCAAAACCACTGAATTTAAGCAGAATGATTTCCTGTTGATATTCAGCTAGACTTATCTCACCACCTGCAGTTCAACATTTGCATATAAACTGTGGTATCATTAGCCTCATTCATCGTTGATGATAGAGTGCCTGCAAGGAACCTGCTGCTACACGAGGCAGCTCCAACATAAAACCCATAATGTATATGAAAAATGCCATTTCAGCGTGAGGAGTGTACCTCTATCAATGCAGCATTCTGCTACATAAACAGAAATTAGCAATCCATGAGCAATGTATCCTCATTTGAGATTGAATTATGAGCACATGGATAGTAGATGTGCTTTGAAATTGGAACGCTTAAGAAAAAATAAAAAAATAAAAAATCCTTTACACAATTTTAATTAAGGTCGTTTAAGTGCAAAGGTGCAGTCTGTTTCCACTGTTTATAATTCCATACAGTGCAATGAGAACCAGTGTACTTACAATGACCTGCTGATCGGAGGGGATGAACTCCAGAGCTTTCTGAATGACCCTGCAGCCGTACATCTGCAGGGCCAGTGACAGCACATGACCTCGGATCCTCTCTGCCAGAGCCAGCTTCTGGTCCAGGCTGCCAAACTGAAACACACAAACATACATGATAAGCCTGCAAACCGTCCAACTCATTTAATGACTCAATACCATGCACATTACACACTCTCACAGGCCAGAAAGCACATAAAAAAATAGGGCCACATTACAGGAAATTGTCCTTACTGCGTGTCCCATCTTAAGTTTCAAAGGTAGGAAAAATCTTCCGATTACAGAAGCAATTCCTAAACTCACGGCTGTGTCATAACCTATCTCAGAACTTGTATGCTATCTTAAGGAATCCTAACTGGAACTCCAAACTTGATTCTACAATCAGCACTCGTCCTGTCATGCCCTTATCTGTGTTTTGGATATGTGCAAGACTGTCTGTATCCATGACAACAGCTGTCAAAATCTACTTATCATTGGCTAGCGAGCTTGCTATGGAAAAAAAGACAGGCTTTCAATTTTGGCTCTGATGAGACTAAGGCATTAATCATCTCAATGGAGGAGAAGATACTAATACATGGTCCAGGAAATTCAAAGCAAACATGCTGACATCGGTGTTAGCCTATCGTCCAACAGGCTGATATCGGTGTTAGCCACTTCAGCAGGCCAACATCAGCATTAGCCTCTCCGACAGGCTAAAATCCATGTAAGCTTCTTCAGAAGTTACAGTTCGAGTATTCTTTCGATCATTATTTTAGTATCCATGTTGTTCTCCATTTTTGTTGTCATTGCAATACAGACCCACGACAGTGGTGCTGCTATTCCTGGCAGTTATTTTGAATTTAGGACAGGGTCTATATGCCATCTTAATCTACAATTCTTAACTTTGGGAAATTCTTCAGTTAGGACGGTTCTTACATACACTTAGAAATCATGTTTCTGTAACACCAAGAATCCTCAATGTCATTCTAAACTGAAATAAGAATGGATATCAGACTTAGGCGGCTTCTGTAATGAGGCCCAAGATGCAGTAGAAGAGAAACACAGACTGAAATGTTCCAATGAATTCAATCTTGGTGACTCAGATCCAGTTCTGCACACTTTGATACACACCTCAAAGAACTTCTGGATGACATAATTTCCAAAGACATCCACCATGAGCTGGTAGGCTGCCTGTAGTATCTCACTGAAGACAAGTTGGCGCTCCGCTGAACTGGCTCGCTCCAATTTCAACTGGATAAACCTTTAACAGACAGAGGATAAGCATTATATTAACAGATATATTTTATATTGAGTTCCATACCGCTGTACTTTGTTTTGTTTTTCTTCATTTTCGCTTGCAATATACAAAAGCCTCATGAGAAAGTATACAGCCTGCTCTCCTAAAACCCACTTAGTATATAAAGGGGATTTACAAAGTTTGGATGAACCTGAAGACGAAGACAAATAAACACATCAGACAGAGACAGAGCAATAAAGTAAAACAGATGTACAAAGACAGAGGGAGAGAGAGCTGATCCTATATCTTTAACCTGAGGGAACAGTCAGACAAAAGGAGATGAAACTCAAGAGTGGAGAACAGACAAGGAGAACAAACCAAGTAGCCTGTGAGGTATAGTGATGGATGCCAGGCAAAAAGCAAGAGATAAAAACGGAGAGTGATGTTGAAGAGGCTGAGGAAAGAGTATGTCTGGAATCTGCAGACTGGACGTCATGTTGTATTAATAGATCATTTCAGTGGTAAAGTCTGCATCCGTTTTAACCCAGACAGACCAAGAAACCAGGACCCCAGTCAAGGTTTGTTCCGTTATCAATACAAATACTGTGTGCAGTGTCTGAAATATAGCTGTCATATTCACTGGTTAGATTCCAGTTTATATTGAGAATGAACCTGAAATATGACAGGATGGTCCAGTCAGTGGAGGACACACAGAGAGAAGAATGTCCTGAGGGCTGTAACTTTGAAACATTAGAAAATCAAGCCTGCTCTTCAGTGTTGAAGATAAGAAGAAATATGAGCTTTGATCCACCAGTCCACAGTGAACTTGAGCCAGGGTTATTTACACAGAGATTCAGGGATGTTTGAGACAATAGTTAACAAATTGTGAGTGAACTCTGGCGAAATCTCAAGTTGTCAAACTGAAAAATGGTGATCCTATCTCTCACTCAGACATCAAAGAGTTGTGACAACTGACAGTCTGCACCAAATTTTTGAAATGTCAGAAATAAAAGGCATTCTACCCTTTTTGGAGGAGCTTCAACAAGAGTGAGAAAATAGCTCAAGTGACATCTCAGCTTAAGCCTGGAGCAGAATAAATCTGACCAGAATACCTGCATTGCAAACTGGGGATGTCTAGTTTAAAATAGAGTGGTGTAGTTTGTAGTCCTAAAACCCGGAAATCAGCTAGCATTTTTGCACATCCGGTTCCCTCATCTCAAAAGTTCTGTGGTGACCAAAGGCTTGAGATATTTACCCCCCCTTTTCCCTACGACATGTAATACATCATTAAATGTCCCAAAATGTAATTATGAAGCACTTGTGAAGCAACGGCGGTTGCTAACAAGTGGCTAAATGAGACTATAGAAGTTGTCAGGGACATTAAGCGTCATCACACTGAACACAAAGACTTATCTACTCACAACTCACTCAGTTGCAAATATCCTTTTACTTTACAACTTGTAGATTCATAAATTTATAGAAAACGTGTATAGTAGTTATGTAGTAAGACGCTTAGTGGTGGTGACGTTTAAGTCATGCGACTGCAATGTAGTCTTTTATAGCCTTACATTAGCTTTTTATTTCTAGCGATTTAATTTAGGAAAAACAAAAAAGTGGTGTCAATCTGTGAAGATTTTCTTGCTGAACAAAATGTGTAAGTATCATAAACTTGTGTTTGCCACAGAGCTTATTTTCGGTGGATCTCTAATTTACCAAGCATTCATTGTATAATCTGATTTTCTTAAAAAACGTATCTTATACAGTCTGACAGATTACAAACAAGACTTTATGAGAGCTACTTTGCACTGGTAGACATGAATCTGCAAAGATCACAGTTATCTCACAGGTAATAGGGGCCGTTAGCCATCAAACTTTGAGGATTCCATCTGGAAGTAACAGCGCTGGTTGTCAAATCAGGATATCATGTTTCATCATGTCATATTAGTGTTTATTTGTGCTGTGTATTCTAGGTTGAAGTGATATTTGCGTACCTGCTCCCGTGCTGGTCCTGGCTGAACTCCATGATGTGGCCAGCGATGTCTCTAAGCTGCAGGTTGGGGTAGCGGTTGTTCCTGAAGTCCTCCAGCAGGCGGCTCCTGCCTGATGGCATCACGTCTGACATGCCGTAACGTAGCCGTGACGAAGGGAACAGCTGGCTGCTGGGTGAAAAGAGGGAGGAGCCTGAGCTGGCGGCACTGCGGTACTTGGCCTCCGCTCCTGGGGCTGCAGAGATGAAGCGCCCGCTGCCATTGGTCAGGCCTCCTGTTGGGTCAGCGAGAAGAGGGAGGTGATTGTTAGAAATTATACTGTTCAAGAAAAGCTCCAGGATTCGAGAAAATCTTAAGGAAACACAAGTTTTGAACAAAACATGTGACCAAGAATATGATAAATATATATTTTAAAAATTGAATGTCAATCTTTTTCTTCTCATATACACATACAAATATCTAGAGTGTTGCAGATATGTAGATGTTATCGCGGCAAAAAAAACAAAAAACAAGCCAAATGTTTAAATTAGCTTTTTCTTAGTTTGCCACGGTTGTCAGCAGTCAACGATACTTGGGTGGGTCATCATGGATTATTTTTTCAGGGCCGACACCGATTATTAATAAGCCAGGAGACCGATGACGGATATACATTTACAGGAAAAATAAAAATGAAAATAAATAAAAAAGTCGATAACAACAATGGAATGTGACTACAATTTACTAAAGTGCTGTATTCTTGTACAATTTTGAGGTACTTTGCTTCAGTATTTCCATTTTCTGCTACTTAATACTTTGACTCTACTTGAGTTAATTGATAACTTTAGCTACCAGTAACTTTGCAAATTCAAGTTTTTCAGTGCTGATCGGCTATTACTCATAACATCCGAAAAACTCTGATACTGATAAATGAAAAAATGCTGAATATCGGCCCCAATAATCGGTCTAGCCCTAATTTCATTTTTAACTGACGACATGGCAACACTAAATTTTGGACACAGTATCAAGTAAATCATATCAGAACTTTGCAGCACAGAAGCATGGCACTGGATGGCAGCATTGCCCAAAAAGATTAAGGCAGCCTACACCAAGAAAAAGTTACTGTGTACACCGAAAATATTACAATCAAGTAGACCATAGAAAAATTAACAACTCTACGATTCAGTCCTAACATAAACTTAAGTATTCTTCAGTTTATTCAACCTCATTTGACTGATGTTTAAATGTTAATGACATTGACTCTTAACTATGCATTTAAAATCAAATGTTATTAAAGTACAGAAAACTTAAGTGTTTGCCACAGCCTGGTTCAGATGATTGTTGGCCATTCGTGGAATCTGACACCAGCTTTACATTGTTCTCATTGCACCAACACAGAAGTAGGCATACAGCTAGCAATGAAGACAACAAAACCTGAACAAATAAGTTAAACCTTTGAGAATGGATTGGACTGTACTGTACAACAGCATGGTAGCAAATATTCCAATTAGTGTCTGAGCCATGACATCCTCAACTAAACTCTGTGCAGTTTCCTCCCTTCAAAAGCTGCCATTTCATGCATTTCTTATCTGTATAATATGACACCCCTAAAGTGTTGAAAACGGCAAACGCTTGGTAATCCATCACAGTCATTACAAAGCCTCGACTTGGCTCTGTCACCTTGTTGATTGTTGTTTCATCACACTTTTGAGTGTTTTTGGTACACCTCACCCTGCCAACTGCCAATCATGGGAAACAGACAGGAAGCAAGAAAAGTCTCAGCCAGCAATCAATCCCTCACAACAAGCTGTATTACAAATCCGCTGTCACATTTTTGTCTTGTAGTTTAGGAAAATCTAAACTGGAGCAGCAGTTGATTTGAGCCAAGTAGGACACGTTTAGCAGCACTATTTTAAAAACGATAAATGGTAGCGTATACTTACATACATGTTACATTACAACATAAAAGTAGATATGTGAGCATTCTTCGCTATAAAACTACACTGCTCTGGTCGACAAATGTCCCGTTTAGGCCTCGTATTCATAAACACCATCTAATGTAAAAACCTAGATCAGTCTGTGTGTGAAGCTTCAATAAAGAGTTTTTGATCACAATCAACTAATCGGTGTAGTAAATAATACCAATCTAGTCTTCTTCGCTGGCATATTGTGGCACATAAAAATAGCTCTAGCTCTGATTTGGCAAAAGGGCATTAGCACCATTTCCACAAAATCACAAAGAAGCTATTCAAGTGTCACTGCTGTAAAACACAACACACTGGATGGAATTGGTAATCTCAGTCGTTTAAATCAAACACGTACCGAGATTAAGGTTGGACGAGGAGCTGTGATTGGACAGGGAAGGTGGGGGTGTGAGGGAATGGGAGGGGCCCTGGTTGGGGAGAGGCATGCCCACGGGGCCCGGGGAAGGACTGAAGCCCAAGGTGCCGTTATAGAAGCCTCCATGACCGATCGGGGTGAGGCTAGAGGGCGTGCGTTTGTACAGCTCGTTGTTGCCTGTCAGGGAGTCCCGCCTGGAGCCGCTGCCACCACTCGAGTTGGCCACTAGGTGGAGACAGACATAAATTAGATCATGAAAATGTTAATTATGAATTAGGGTTTATACAGCTTAGTAAGATTCACACACTTTTCGAAAAACCTTCAAGGCACCTCAATGAAACATTTGTTTTTATCATGATTATTTAATGATAAATTTATGACAAGGTGATCATTCGAATCAGGTGTGCTGGAGCAGGGAAACATCTAAAACATGCAGGGCAGGTAGCCCCCAATTCCAATATTCTTTGCCTTGACATCATCAAATGAAGCATTTTCCAAACTTTCAACACTTTATACGAACCCCATAAAACTATGTGGGAATGGTGTATTCCTACCTGCAGTTCCAAAGCCTCCCAGTGTGGCCCCCAGCGTGGCCCCTAGGGAGGAGGAGGTGGGCTGGCTGAAGCCCAGGGAGGCAGAACCTGGTCCGGGCTGGCCGGAGCCTTGTGAGAAAAGAGAGGAGCTCTGGGAGGAGGAGCTGAGGGAGGAGGATCCGTAAAAGGAGCTCCCTCCCAGAGCGCCACCAGGGCCACCCTGCTGCTGAGGCTGTTGGGACGTCATGGCACGAAATGGACCGTTGGCCCCACCGCCCAGACCACCGTTGGCACCACCGGCGGAGGCTGCTGCTGCTGCAACTGGAGGATGACAAACAAGAACGATTTCACAGGTTTAATCTGAGTAAACAGCCATAAAAAGTCATACTGAATTAATTCAATTGAAACCAGAGCCACAAAGCTTCTTGGGAGAGCATTTTTTTCCACTAACCATTCTTTACATCATATTGACACCAGTATAAAAATTCACATAAACAACACTTAATCCTGGGAACAAAAACATTGAAGGTACAGCCTCATAATCGCTTAATTAAATGTTCTGGATGAATGGGACATTCAGAAGATGTTTTTAAAGACCACAACATGCAATCTTTTGTTTTGTGTGCGACATCGTTCATTATTCCGTCTGTTCGGTCTTTGACATAGTCTGTGAGTGCATTGCCACCTTACCTGCTTGTGCTGCGGAAGGAGATATGATGACAGAGGCAGGGGCCATTAGGCGGACAGGGCCACTCCTGGCTCCAGTGTTGACCACCAGGGCGCCTGTCTGATCGTAGTAGGCTGCAGGGGCGAGGACTGGGTAGCCTGAGAAGCACAGATGAATATTCAGCATTTCAACATCAGTTTTGAGGAATGCCTTTTTGTGAAACTGCTGTCATCGCAAATGTGACTAGGTTTGTTGGGATTTTGGTGGTGAATGAGCATCATACGCACCAGGGACTCCTGCTGCTAACCCCTGTCCAAAGGCAAGGGCTGAGTTGACTGCTGCTGCTGCAACCAGCTGGTCATTCTGCTGACCCTGTTGACCTTGGCTGGGGGTCAAAGGTCGCTGGTTGCCCCCAGCACGCATCACCTTCACAAACAAAGAAAAACAAGATGCATTTGTTATCTGTCACTGTCAGACAAACAAATGGTTGCATGTAATAAATTGCCAGGATAAGAGCACATTCCTAAAGTTAGCATTAGCATATATGATCAAATGTAAAGAGTAAATAATCAGCAGGTAAATGAAACATTTCCCACTGACTGGTTTATATTCTACACAGGCTACGATCAGTTTTCTGCTCAGAGATCCAAGTAGAGCAGCAGTAAGACTGAAGGCACGTTTCAGCTGGCACCTAAGTAGCGCTCTGACAGAAACATCTTGAGCCAGTGCCCATCAGCATGCCAGTTTTTTTGGCGAGCAGCCGACTGACCTGCTGTTGGTTCTGCTGGCCCTGGTTTGCCGCCTGCTGATTGGCCGAGTTATTGGCTGCAGCCGCCTGCTGCTGGAAGAGGTTGGCAGGGTAGACCCCCCAGGGGGTCACACCGTAGTACTGGGGAGGCATCACTGCCGGTCCTAGACACAAACAAACAGGTGAGATGGTACAAATGTGTGAGTTTATGTGTCTCCTTACTGCAGAAAATTAATTAACATGAAGAAGCTCAGGGTCCAAATCAAAACACACCGAGTGTAGCTGCTGCTGCTAGTCCAGCTGCGTAGGGGTCCGTCCCTGGTGGAGCAGCACTGATGATGTAAGGATTGGGCACAAAAGCTGGGGCCAGACCTGGGGAACACATGGAGGGAAAAGGTGAACCAGGGCCTGAAGGTTTTACATAACACGTGGAACCAATTCATAGAAACACACTACAGTAAAGCTTCAGCACACAGATAATAATCAATAAAACAGAGCCCTCCAGATCTGTTGAACTGTGACCACAATGAAAGACTCTTTATGCTTGTTCAGCATTACTTGCCTTTGAGTAAACCTGAAAAATGTCAACCCTGAATTAATTAGTAAACATGGGACTACAACAACATGGTTTTTGGAACTTCTGTGATCTTTTGCCCTAGAAATTTCAGCAACCATTTAGTCACTGGAATGATCAACAAACATGACATTCCTGCAAATATAATTACAGGCCTTATGGGACAGTTTAAGTCTTACTCTTGGTTTCTTTTCTTTTCCTCCAAAAAATGGAAGTAAACATGGAGTCCCGTGTGCAATCATGTCATTACACTTTCCATTATGTTGTAAAGCTGTGTATATTGATGTATGGTGTGGTCCAATCAATACAAAACTAGTGAGTAAAATGTTATGGATCAAAAGGAATTATAGCAAAGACTACAGAAATAACACCTATCGTGTAAAAAAAAAAAAAAAAAAAAAAAAAAAAAAAAAAAAAGGTAGAATTTCCTTTAATCTGTGTCAGTTAATAGCACACGAGCGAAAAAATGTGCCAAATGTACAAAAAAAAAAAAGGTCAAATAACATAAGTAGGGCTGGGTAGGGGGTTGATTCATAGATGCATTGCAATTCTCTCCTCTCTTGATGCAGAAAGTCATGGTAAGACCATGTTAACATTATAATCACCTTTTACAATTCTGTAGCACCAAGCTGTACATTCCTTACAGCCGAACCAAATGTGATGAAACAGAGGATGTAAAACGTGTGCATTGTGTTTACGTTTTAAGCTGGGCTACTTCTTGAGTTTTGCTGAGGATAGCTGGGCATGTGCTCGCTTCTGATTGTTTTAATTAGGATCATTAGAATTATGCTATGTTTTAAAAAGGAGGCAAATAGTCTGACAGTAAAAAAAGAACACACACACACACACACACACACACACACACACACACACACACACACACACACACACACACACACACACACACACAGTCTCTTACCAATGTGAGGCTGCTGTGCTGCTGCCAAGGCGTACTGCTGTTGCTGGGCTGCTGTTAACTGCTGCACTGCTAGGGCGTTGTTTCTCTGAAACAGCTGCAAACAGCATGACAGGTGAATGAAATTTCAATGCCATTTCAGCTGCGTCTCAGAGAGCTAATGACAAATGCTCATGACTCGCTGCATGTTGCTTTTACCTGCTGCTGGTTGGTGTAATCAAATAAGCCCACAGTGGGCGCAGAGTCCATCTGCATCTGGGAGTTGTAGTCAAACTGAAGCGGCTCCATCACAGACTCCATGGGGTCCATGGTGACACCACCTTGTTCCACGCCAGAGAAGTCCTCAGGAGGTTTGGGGCCTCCACCACCTCCCAGGGGTGTCAGGCCCTCGGCCCCTACACCCCCGGGACCACCGAGCAGGTCACCCTCAGGGCCAGGGGCTGGCATGTTGCCTTGGGGACGACTGCAGAGGTGAGACAGCAGGAGCTGTTCAGTATATATCGGGAAGGCCGTTTGTAAAGCGAGAAGCATTTCAAGTTGTAAGCCTGTGTCATGTTTAGTCCTACCCAAACTCTTTGACGTCGACGTCGAGGCCATTCTGCACAGGCAGCCCGTTGGGGTTGATGACGTCACCGATCACATCAGCTTCACCTTCCGTCAACTCTTTCAATTTCTCTCCCTCAAATGTTGCCTTCGGTTTCTCCCTCTTCTCCTCCTCCACCTCTCCATCCCTCTGCCCCTGTATGATGGAGAGAGACAAGAAATGACTGATACTGTGGAAAAAAACCTGAAATATAGAGGTGCTGATAACTTGCCAGTGACAGAGGTAAAGAGTAGGGAGGACAGACTGACATGGACAAGGTGAAAGAAATGTTGTCATTTGACAATCTCTGGCTGACAGAGGAGAAAAAAAGAAACGCATTGATGCAGAAGAGAATGAAAGTTATCAAAGAGACTAACTAACACTGATGGACAGAGAGAGAGAGAACAGACTTCAGGACTTACGTAGGGTCCTTTTCGGAGGCAGGAATCCAGTTTGTCAGCCGGCGAGGAGGAAAGGACATACTCCACCATGCTAACTCCCAGCCCTCCACTCTCAGACCGCGGGGACATCACCGAGCCCACCCCAACTTCACCGCCGCCATGGAAGCCCTGCCCTGGCCGGCGGGACACCATGATTGGCTGAGACACTGAGTGATCTGACATGAGAGGAACAGGGACTGTTAAATAACGATCATATATTTGTTCCTTAAACACTTCGGGCATGAATGTGATCCAGCACATAAGCACCATTAACAGATTATATTGTTGTAATATATATCAGCTGCTGCAGTGTTGCAAATTTTATCATCCCAACATGTCAGGCTTTTTTTTTTTAATGGAGATGCATTTCAGTCAGTACAAATGTATGCATCACTGTCTCCACAAATCTAAACTGATGAGTGGTGTACCAGACTGATTCTGAAATGAAGGAATATTTCTTTTAAAGAAATAACTGCATTGTGTTGATAAGATACACCAGAAATCTCAAATCTCATCATCTGAGAGAACATAAGGGTGAATTCAAGTTAACATCAGCTTTTGATTCCGACAGGAATATAAATATACAACACCAGACAGTGTTTGTTCTGGTAGTTTGTGGATGTACTTGAGAAAAAATGTTTCACAAAAGCTCCTGTCTGCCACCTTATTACACACATCTAAAAACAGATTGATTTATACCTGAGGCACCCCATGCACTGTCCCTCCACTGGTCCAGAAAGATCCCTTTTGGTCCATCCTTCCCAGAGTCGTCTGTCTCCCAGAATTTCTTACCAGTTAGCAGCTGCTACAAAGACACAATGGAGAGGAGACAGGGGGAAAGGCAAGGTTAAACATGGTTATACAGATATTTCAAGCACATAGAAGAATGGGAAAAATAAAACAAGTATCATAAGTGAATAGTTTGTATAACTGATCATGTGAGCAGAAAGATCCTTAAATCTTACGAACCTTCAGAATGTCTTTAACATTTATTTTGGCTTTTTGTGCGTGTGCTATGCTATTTCCAGTAATGCATGCATGTTTTGGAAGTACTTTGACCCCTGACTGCAACCCAGACAAACAAGTACAGGCCACTCTAGCTACATGAGTGGAGCAAAAACAAAATAACACAACCACACAATTGAAGCCAGTGTCTGAGAGCAACCATACAACAATTAGGGCTTGTTAATTTTACTTAAAAATGTCAGTCATTTTGAATAGTAGTTCTAAGTGTTTGGACTTACTCTGAGCAGCTCATCGTGTTTCATATCAGACCTCTATTCAAATCTCATCACTTTCGATTAGTCTATTACAGTCTTTTATCGCTATAAAAAGACCTTGTCTGATCAGTGTCTTCTGGCAACAGGAAACAACTACTGCTTACACATGGACTTAAAATCCGTTTGAACCGATCGGCCTGTAACATGTTAATACATCATTATAGATGTATTACAGTTGATGGCAACCAAACAAAATTAATTCAAACAAATGTACATCAGCACCATGTTCAACAAGCCAAAACTAATTGCGGGCACTGGTCCAACATTAACAGAATTATGGAGTATAGACTCTTTAATAAACAGCCAGTCAAACCGACTCAAATGAAAAAGCGTCTCTGCTCAGTCTCTTCTCATCTTTCAGAGCTTTTCATTTGGGAGGAACAATGCCAACACAAGTCCACACTACTTTTGGCTCAAAGGCCTTTCACTGAGCCACTGATCCATTTATTTTTCCCTGGATTTCCTGTTATTCAAGTTTGAGCAATCCATCATGTGTCCATTCAGCCAGGTGCAAAATACAGGGCAGCCATTTTCATGTCAAGTGTTGACATGTCGCATCCAACCTCTCCAAATCCAGTGAGTTAAATCCAAAGTTTAAGTATAAAAAATGTTTCCACATGCTGTAAGTAACCACAGCTCAAATGCTCCAATGTCAGAAGGTATTAAGCTACATGGTCACATAAGTCACCTTCATATCGACCATAAGTGACCCTGAGCCCCCCACCCTGATGTCTCACCTCTCCCATGGCGCGTCCCTCCAGAGCCAGAGCCTGAAAGTCATGGTTCAGCTCGTCCATGGACCGCACCTGCAGACAGAGAACCCAGTGAGACTTGGAAGAATGAAGTAATGTCTCTTATACTCAATGTATAAACATTAACCAAACTTTAATTACTCATGTTAATAAGTAATTACCTTCAAAATAGTTTTTCCTCGAACATTACAGAAGGCCACACTTAAATAGAATGTTTTTTAAGACTATAATCACTAATTATCTAAGATCTTAACTGATGTTGTTATTTCAGCTGGTAAGCACAACAACATAAAACAGACAGATATTTGAACTGAGTCTGGCTTAAAAACCAGGGAGGCTGAGTGAACCATTCACAGCTTAATGTTATTTTCTCGTTAGCTTAGCATCCTAAAGTACATCATGGCTAATTTCTCTTCAAATTTAACAGCTGGAAAATGTTGACGGTCAGACATACTGATTATAACTTCAAAATTAACTCCACCTGTCTGTTGGACACCATGTCTTACTACAACTACGGTGGGCGTAGAGAAGCAAACTTTGCTCCAAAGGTGAAGGGTTTATCAATACCTTTATTAATAGCAGAATAATGGGCGACATTTTGTGGTGGCGACACTGAATCCTTCTTACCTCACTTACACTCACTCTTACACTTACTGTGTATTATAAAGAAATACACATTACTTAATCTTGTCTGGTGTCCAACTGGACATAGTGAATGTTGTCTTCATTTAAGTTTCTTGCTTTAGGTGTTTTGCAGAATAAACAGAAAGCAAAGTTTTATTTGTCTTCTCTTTTTGCTGATCCACATAATGACCTGATCTGTGACTGAAAACTGCAGGTTTCTGATCTGTTGCACCCCTGGTACTCTGTGTCTGCTTTCCATCATTAAATGGCCACTAACACTCTTATTTTGAAAATTATACCTGAAACTATACGTCTAAAGCATGATTTTATGGTTACACAAGAGTCAATTTAAAGAATGAAGTTTTCTGTGTACAAATGTTTCTTTACACTTAGTCACTCAGTACAAGCAAACAGTAGTACGTGACATAATACAATAACAGCATCAGTGGTGCAATAGCATGTTATCACTTGTGCAACACTAACACGTCACACACACACACCTGGCTGTCATGGATGTTGTCTCCAGTGGGCCAGCGATGTTTGCCGGGCTGTTCACCGTGCTGTCGCTGGAAGAAATAGTCTACCATGGCATCATCCTGGGAACGTCCAGCACCCGCCACACCCTAGAGACACACACACAAGCAGACATGCATATTATCCTGGAATTACTGTCAACAGTAACAAGCAGAGTGTGTCTGAGCAACAACTGAAGACGTGTAGGTAAAGCAAGGATTTGGAAGTTTTCACTAATGTTTGAGAGGGCTGAATTTAAAAGAGAAAATGACAAACTTGAGCATGACTGCATTCAAATACACCTGAAACCTACGAATCAACATCAATATAATGTAACTGAATGGCCAAATACATGAACTATGTACTGTAGAATCATCAAGGAATCATCATGCAAATACCACAACACACCAAAATAAAATGATTTAATGTTTTAAACAAGACGACTCCACAGCTTGTGTGCTGCTACAAGAAAGCCCATTCTTTAGTTTTCTTAGCAGAGAACCTGGGATGGATACTAGTTTAACAGAGATATTAATTAAAATAACGAATCTGCTGGGACATTTAAGCACAGGTGGAAATAATCGGGGTTTTCTGCAGGGATGTTAAAAATAACTCCTTCTTGTAAATTCTTCAACCTTATGACCACACGTTAAGGAGAATTTTTCATATGATCTTCAAAAATTCATCACAGTATTGTAGTTTGACGTATTTAAGGCCACATCCGTCTTTACTAACATCCAGATAGGAGGATGCATTTCATTTCAATGACAAAGCCTACGCTGACTTCCTCTCTTACTCATTTTTGAGGGTAAACACAAAATTCCCCACAAGACACAGTCATCAAAGAATCAGTCAACATGTACTGGAAAGAGCTGGGCTTGGTCATTTGCTGTACACGCAAAGCATGCAATAGGACAAGTAACCAAGAAGTCCTTTAATCAGACTTAATTGTTACCTATCAAAAGTACTGGACTGTTGTTTTCAGGATTAGTCATTTAAAATGCCAACTTCTTTATCAAAAGGGAAGATTTTAGGACACACTGCCGCCTAACTAGCAGCAATTTTCATTTACTCATCTATATGACCTTTTTTCAATTCATCAATGACAAGTGATATTCACAAGTGACCAGAATCGAACAGGTCAAGCTTTTTTTCAGACATGGAAAATTGATATTCAATGATATGATATTGCACAAACGCAGTTGACCAATTTCAATATTAATAGATTCCATCTGATTTACTACTCTTTATTAGTGCTGTCACAATTTACTTGTAAACCATAATGCTGCCAAGAAGCACATTTAAATGATATGAGAGGCTCTTCCAGCTCAATCTGATGATTAGCATTTCCCATATCGATTATGCTAGCTAGACAACAACAAACAACCTGCTGAAGTTGTTGGCAGTTATTTTCTATTGTTGTGATATGCAGCAATGGGCTGCAGGTCAGACTCGAACCTGGGCTGCTGCAGCTTGGACAAGGCCTCTGTACATGGATCGCACACTCAACCAACTGAGCTACTGGGGCGCCCCATACAGCTTTTTAAGAGCATAATTCGAGCACTTTTCAGGTGCCTTAACAAAAAAATTCCATAGCTAAAATTTCAAAAGTTTTAAGACTTTGTACGAACCCCCTCTGCAGCCACATATTTGCAGAGAGATGTTCGTTATTGACAGATGTTTGTCCGTGAATGAATGAACAAACTATGCAAAAGGTGTCAAGGTGGTGGGTTTTACCTGCTGGCTGGGGGGTGTGGCCTGAGGGGGTCTGCCCAGTTGGAGGGGCATGTCCTCCGCTGCTCAGCACCACGGGCATGCTGGGAGATGTAGTTCTATGGTGGGGGCTGAATGAATCCTGCCAGAGCACTGCTTTCCTCTTCAACACACACACACTGCTCATTCCACCACAGCCTGTCCAGAGAGAAATACATCAGTCATATGCAAACAGTGGCATATACCTGCTCAATACATTAAAGTAACAAAATGTTTGATAAGCTGTGACAAGTCTACCATATGCTCAGTTGCCAGACAATTAGGCTCACCTACTTAAAACTAATGCAGTCTAATATAAATCGTCTACAATAAATCTGCTCCATGTATAGAGAGGCCATATGTACAGTAGTTTATGACAAGACAAATATTTTTCTAATCCCATTTGAATTGTGCCCAGAATTACACATACGAAGTATGTTAATTTACAAGAATTATTCAACTTGGGAAAGTAACAGTTTGTCATAAAACGAATTAAATATAGGACTGTGGTAATATCAAGTAAAAAGACTACACACAAAAAAAACCCTGTAGAGTCGGTCCCTGCATATTAGCTAGCTCATAAAACCACCAACTCTCCTCTCACATAACTTCAGCTAATAATATGGCCAGATTTTTTTTCACCTTTTTTCATACTTTTTCCTGTGCCAAGGTGACAGCCATTTTGGTGACATATATTGAGCAACATGATGTAGTACACCGAGCTGTTTTACATGAAACGAAATGGTACCTTCCTAACTTCATCACGACAGACTGCAACTTTCTTGACTTGCAAAACTATCTTTTAAATAGACAAACATCATATGTGTAATTCGTGGCACAATTCAAACAGGTTCAAAAACTTATCTGTCTCTTCACATCAACTACTTTACTAATTTATCTAAAATAAGGTCCAATGTGGCACACCAGAGGGGTTGGGACTTTGCCTCTCTATATAAATGAGAACAGACAAAATACTAATCAGCACCACAAAGTACATTAAACAAAATATCTCTCTTAGATCAAGATCATGAACATTGTAACCTTTGTAGGATTTATTGCAGGGCTGTGGTATTACTGACTGCATGAGTTTTGCATAAGTTTAGATGTGCTTAGTTTAAAGGATGCAGATGTACAGATGTCTTTATATCGCAATAACACAGGCACTGAAAACTTTTTTTTTAATCCTTGTTGCAGTCAGCTGGCTTATACTGCACAAGTTAATGTTTACAACAAAATCATGACAAAGACAAACAATTATTGTGTTCTACAACTCTACTTCATAAAATGAAGTTGTGACAGCAGATAAATTATGAGGTGAAACAAATGGATCATCTAAGTGTTTTCCTATTCTGAGTGGTTTATGATCATAGTTCAGAGTCAGTGTTGCTCTTCAATATAATCAGTCCAACATGAATTAAAATGTTAGCGCTGTGTATTCTCATGCAAATGGAGCCAATAAGTCATCTCAGAATAGAAATGGCCTCCCACATTTGACAACTTCAGGCCACACCAGCGATGCAAAAAAAATCTCTCAACAATGTTGTAGCTTGAACTGGTTTTAATGTCAAACTTCACTCAGTTCCCAGTTCATCTGCTACATGTAGATAATACCTATGAAGCACTACATTAAAAACCCACATTTATCAAGGTTAATATGTGTCTCTAATATTTTGTCCATCAACTTCACAGTATATCAGTGACGGTAGACTAATTATTAGAAACACAGCTCAGTACGATGCAGTACAATTCAACAGCACCACGAACTACAACCTTAGAAATAACCATAAAAGTTGAAACAACACCTCAAACACCCCAAAATAGGTTGACTCTCTCATACGCTTTAGGGAGGTTTACCTAATAAAAGATGTTGCTTCTCAGCTGGGTATATCCAAAACTACCATAGTAGTTGTAGAAGTATCAAAATCAGGTTTATTACCAAGTATGTTTGCACAAGCGAGGGATTTGCCTTGGAGTTTGGTGCATAACAATAAACATAGCGAGTACAAAAAATATTAATAAGATCAAAAGCAAGAACTGCAAGAAGCATAAATAGAAAACTGGCATTATGAAAAACTGAAAGCTGTACAGTTTTTAGTAGGAAAGAGTACAGATATGTTCACTACAGCAATACACTACAGCAGTGCTTTCCTTGATTGAAAATGGTCTGTTTTGTCAAATTAACTGATGTAATGTCTAATTTGATTGTAGAACTGCATCATTCAGCTGCACAGGACTAATAAAATAGAATTTTTTTGTAAATATCAAACTAATTAGTTTAATCTTTCTGAAGAACTGAGGTTGCATATGATTGTAAATTACAGGCATTAAAGGGACTGCACTTTTATTAATACAACAGGTCTAACATTTTTGGAGTCATTAAAGCTACTTAATTGCTGATAAGCAGAACATGAGAGCTGGGATCAACAGTTACATGATATACTGTAAATTTTACTGCACAATTAACGGTAATATCAAAATCCCAACATGGCCAAATGCAATATTCAAATTGCAGAATCGGCCATTTTTTGGTTGAACAAACCCTTTATTATCCTTTCACAAAATATTATGTCCTGGCAGACATGCAAATTGATGCAACCTTGAAAAATTAAGGTTGTTTTTCATTCTTCCAGCTAGAATGGCACTCCGTAGAGTGTATACCTCTGTCAAGATCCAACAGTCTCCGTTATCCGCATCAAATTGTACTCTTACAGAAACCAGCCACCTAAATATAACTGTTTCGGTGTGAAGGTCCATGCATTATACCCTGAGAAATTAATGAAAACGTCCAAAACGCCTATTTCGCAATGAAAATATTCCTGGATCTGTCACTTTATCTAGATCCAAACCAAAAGTTAACAGGGTCTATTCTATGGTGGGACCCTGTACATCTCCTTCCATCCATGTGGCACAGCATATCTTAAACAGTATACCACAGGAGCCCTAGTCACATTAACATGATTTTGATGGGGTCATAAAAAAGTGTGATGCAATAGTGAATTGTTCTCACTAACTGTAAAACATATCGCAATTATATCTACCAAAATAATTGCAATATGATTTTTTTTTTTACCATATTGTGCAGTCCTACTTGACTTCCTGTGTGACTGGAATCTCATAAAATAACTTCCATTTTAAGCACCTACGTGACTGAGACACTTTCAAAGTGCTCTGCATATTGGTCACAATGTTGTTCCCCTTCTCTGGCTCAGGGTGGTCTTTCCACAGAAATGTAGTTGTTATGAAAATCTGTACAAGTATTACTTTAGCTAAGTTGCACATCACTGCTACCGTTACAGCTTGTATGTCACACCAACACAAGAGTGCATACTCAACCCAGTTTATTAGGGACACCCCGCCACAAGGAATGCAGTCCCGCAATAAATTCTACCTTCATGAAGGTTATAATGTTTAGTTTTGTTGAAATTGTGTTAATTCGACTTCGAGGTCATTTTGGAGGCCGTTGATCTGCATTATACCGAGAGGTGCCTCTAATATTTTGTCAAACCCAATTATATCAGTGAGGGTAGACCAAACATTAGCAACACAATACTGTTCAAGAGCATCACAAGCTACTTCTTCCAAAATGCCCATGAAGTTGAATCTCTCTAAAACAAGATTAACTGTTCCTGACTGTAATAGCCTGCGTTACTTTAAGCTATGTGAACTGTGTGAATGGGAACATTTTAAATTACATTAGTAAGCTTGCACAAGGGATGTTATTGACTTTATTTGCCAAGAAATGAAGACAAACTAGTGGTCCTTATGTTGCAATGGTCAGATGGGCCCTGTCATTTACCCGAGGTTTAAGGTTGGTGGGCAGATCCTTATTGTGTGAACCCAAGGAATATGCTTTGTGCATGGACCAATCTGTGTGGTGGTCGTGGTCAACATCGGGCACAACAAGCTCTGTGGTTTTTCCAGCAGTCAGAGGGATGTAATTTGTATTTTACAACCTCTCCTTATCCAACAAGCTCTAATCTGTGTTAAAATTACCAGTTTCACATTAGTGTCCCTACAGGCCATGAGGAAATTACAAGCAGTTCTTTCTACACTGAGCCATATACAGTAATTAACTTTGCCATAGTCTGACACCAAGAGTCTTCAAATGCATGCAGCCTTCTCTCAAGCCTGCTGAAACCACCGTGCAACACACCTCCTCCATAAAGACAAAAACCACGAGCTGACCGGCTCAGCAGTCCCAAAAGATGAAAACAAACCAGCCTGCCAAGTGATCATTCACATATGTGCTCATGTGTTTGTTTTCCTGCTCCACTCTTCATTCAGCTACTGTTAGCTCTTTATTCCTGTGCTACAGCTCGAAATGAGGTAGAGAAACACCCGGAAATCCACAACACTGTGGCCATTCCCCAAAGCGAGGCGCACACGGCTTGTTATGCTACAAGTTTAACTTGTAGCACACGGAAACAGGAACTGGCTTCCATAACCTAACTGGGTTAATCATTATTCAATACCGGGGATCAATCCACCGCATACCGGGTACAGACAGGGGTGTGACAATACTAGCAGGCAACCTGCAGCTAGCATGAGATAACGTTAGGTGTCTCAACACAGACCAAACATTTCCCTCCTGCCAGACATGACACATCAAAACGAAGGGAAATATGTGGAAGCTTCGTCAAAAGGGTCGTCATGAAGTACCGGGGGGTTTCATTTTCATGCATCCGCGTCCACTCACGCCAGTCTCGGATCTGTTATGGAGGGTTCACTGCCCATGTCTCCCAACAATAACACGGCCTCCCGACACAAGCACAGCCCGGGCGAACCGGTGGCCAAAGACGGGCTCCACACAATGTTTTTAACAGCGGCAGCCTTCCGCTAACATCGACATTTTCTAATTAATTAACACCTGGGGGGTCCCTACCTGTCTGCCGACCTTGCAACCCCACAGGTCCCCGTGACGCGGATGCTAACAAAGGCCCGAGAGCTGTCTGGAGCGGAAGACCGACACAACGGGAGGAAGGAGGCGAGCAGCAGAAAGGGAGGCAGCCGCTTCAGCCTCACGAAATACTCCTCTTTAGCCCCTCTCACTGCCGCCATAGCGACAATACCCGCACCGATGCGTCACTAAGCAATGCCCCGTGCTACCGCGACCGGAGAGGAGGTGATACTCACCGGCGGAGAGGGTGGATGGTCGCGGATTTCTGCCCCAGTTTCTCTCTGACACCCCAGGCTTTCACTCCGACAACATGGCGGCTCGACGGAGGAGCAGGCGAGAGCGCTGCATGACGGGAAGGGATGAGAGAGAGCGTGCGGTTCATTGCGCCAACCGGGAGGGGAGGGAGGGCCGAGGCGGACCGGTCTCTTTGTTATGTGTGTGTAGTCTATTTGTATTGTAGGCTGTATTTATAATGGATTTTGTTTTGACTTCATTCATATTATTTGTTAATGGCGTATAAAAATAACTTTTCCTGAAATATATTCGCTGTACGGCTGTTTGTTGTCGCCACAAAATAAAAGTACAAAAAAAAAAAAAGATTTATTAAGAGACAATAGAAATATATATATAAAAAAATGTATTTATATTAAATCACATGACATTAGTGGTATTTACAGTAGAAAGCACTGTAAAATGTGATGTAATTATCTTCTATTATGTGGGGATATTACGTGGTCTGTACACAATGTTCCGGGGTCTCTACGGTAACGGGGTGCTTGGCATCCCTGGCACCGTGCTGCGCAGCACCGTCAGCGAGTGTGTGTCTGCGGGACGCTCCGTTACACCTCCGGAATGTAAGTGGACGGTGTGAAAAGAGGAGCGTGTGGCCCAAATGACAAAAATCCCCCCTTTGGCTTAGTGGAAATGTGCCAGTCGCGACCCCGAGGCTGCAGACTGGAGCAGAGGCTGAACCTTAACCGGGGTGTGGATGACGTAATGCCTCTACATTGTGGCAGCCCTTGAAAAAAAAAACTACATATGATAATCATATGGATATTTATAGGATATGGGAGGCTGCTTAACATGTCTGTGCGGTCTAGTCATGTTGGAGCACATAGCCTGTAGCGTGCCTACGAGGTCATATTTTATGCTTATATAAAAGCTGTGACAAGGTCTGTTTTAACACCATTGTTCAAATAATAGGTCACAAATCTGCTTTATCCTGTTTCTCATGCACAATATGCTGTTATTTTCAGTATTTTATTGGTTGTATTGTGCTCATTGTAATAGATATAACAAGTTAATTTGTCACAAAATACTAATAAATAACAGCATAACGATTTTTACATAAGGAATACCTACAGTTTTTTAAAATGATGAACAGGAACAGGACACTCCCACACAGAGTTTAAACGCCTGCAACTCCCCTCCAGTTAGTTAGAATTGAAGAAGCTTCACGGATGAGAGGTGAAACGTCTTCAAGAAACGAAAACATCTCCAGAAACAGCACTACAGAATTACATGACCTGGATGACTGAGAACCTTCATCATGAAGTAACATTATGATCTTGATTTTGACAATACATCATCATAGATTATCAGATTAATACCATGAAAACTAGAATGGCACTCCACCAAGGCCCAACAGTCCCCTATAATTCAATCAAATAAATATCAAATAAACATTTAAATCCGCCTTAATCCGGATTTTTATTTGTACTCACTCATAGATACCAGCCACCTATATACACCTGATTCTTTTCATCGAGATCCATGCTTTATTTCCTCAGAAATTTACGAAAATGTAAAAGAAAAAGGTCTTATCTGCAATGTTAAAGAAAGTGAGAAGAAATTCCTGGATCCATCCCTTAATCCAGATCCAACCCAAAAGTTAATGGGGTCTATTCTGGGCTGAGACCCATCCTCCATCCAAGTTTGGTGGAGATCTGTTCAGTAGTTTTTGTGTAATCCTGCTAACAAACCAACCAACCAACCATTACTGGTGAAGAAATAACCTTATTGGTGGAGGTAATAAACTTAAAAGAAAGGATAACATTTAGCACTCTTTAGCACTTCAGGTATAAAATGAGTCCCTTTACGAATGTCACAATTGTATTTTTTGTAATGTTGGGCTTCCTTTCAATAAAATGCATCATATTATTTAAGCAAATTAAATCCTCATTGTACAATATCAGTTCCCTGGAGTGGCGTGCATTATTTGTATAATCTTCTGAACTAATCTGGCAAAAATGTGTGCCCCATAATCCAGATATTAATATAATGTAATCAAAGCTGGGAGGAAAAGCACTCATTTTATTGAAGTCACAGTCAGTGATATAAATGTGTGTCTACAGATGACAACAGAAGTCATGTTTAATGTAGAAAGTGTATTTTTATTATTTCAAACTTCACCTTATGCACAAGAAGGTCTTCACCTCATACCTGCCTCCCCCCCTCCATTTTTTCTTCCGCCTCCACTCGCTTCTACAAAAGCTACTCAGAGCCATGTCACCGTGTATGTTCATGACATGACATCGCCATTCTCTGTGGAGATTAGCGAATGAGCTGCAGAGAAAGTTAGCGAGAAAGACGACGGGGAGATTTAGCTGCCGATAGGTTAGAAGAGGGCAGCGTGAGGATGGAGAACGAGAGAAACAGGTATGAAGGAAAACTTTGGTGTGTACCCCTCTCCCCCGGCCCGACCCACCCCCTAATGCAACCCCCCTTTTCTAAATGGAACCAACAAGACAATCATTGGCTGGTTATTTACATGCACAGTATCCCCACTGCTCCCCCCCATTAGACACACTAATGCCTGATCCCAAAGCCATCTGCATCCCTAATCAACTGCATTTCATGTAGGATGAACTTATTTTCCTGAAAACATAACACCCTGGCAATGGACATTTGACTTTAAAGGATGAGTCTGGTGATATTTTATATTTCTCTAATCAACAACAAAGTACATGAAAAGACCAAAACCAACAGTGAATGAATCCTGCTTACAAGCCAGATGGAGTGTCCTTTTTTAACTTTTTAAATAACACATCACTGAGCCACATTGTTTCACTGCCTGACATGTTCAGTACTTACGATGAATATGAGCACCGTATTTTATTTTGAGTTTGCTCCATATTCACTGTCTTCCTGCTGTAAATACTCAGCTGAAAATAGTCCCCAACAAAAGCCCTATTAAGTGCTGTTTGGGTGACATTTGCTCAAATCTACAGTGTCCAGCTGTTTTGGGGAAATTATTTAGACTTCCTTTTTTCTGTGATGCTTATTTTAAAGATTTGTGTCTCCAGTAGGGCTGGCATGAGACTTGTTATATCCAGATATGACATAATCGTTGACTTTCCTGATTTTAATCGGACTGTTCTACTTGTTCAAAAATCTCATTATGATAAAGGTGCAGTATGTAAGATTTAGCATCCTGTCCAATTCATACTCAAAACAAGTAGGGGGCAGCATATCATCAGAATAACCACTAACTGCTGCTGATGGTACCGTTAGCTAGTTAGCTCATTTAGCCGTGCAGCTTGCAATTCAGACTGGGAGCTCCGAGCACTGGACGAGCATTGGTGTTTACACTGCCAACGGAGAGGCTTTGGACCAGAACTGGCCAGTGCTAGCTGGTTAGCATGCTAACTTCAGTTAGTATCTCTCCAGCACAATACACAGACATCATAAAGTCCTAACCTTCCCATTCTGTTGATAACTGAAGTTAATTTTTTGTTTTCAACTAAAATTCTTACATATTGCACCTTTAATTGTTTTTTTTACCAATAGTCATCCCTACAATATTGTCGCATTATCACTATCAGGTCACTATCAAAATATCGTGATATTTTGATTTTGTCTGCAACATTTATGATGCTTTGCGCAAATTTTGGGCGTGATTTCCGACGTGCCCTTTCACACAGCGTATCGTTCATTCCTGAAGATCTAGGTTAGCGAATTTAACAAGTGAAAACTAATACTACTATTATTGCTTAGCCCACTTCACTCACGCTTCTAAAGCCTTGAAAGTCCCACTGGTGCGTCAGTTATTGTGACCCTTTGTTACTTACGCTTGCTCCACCGAGCACCAGAAGTACAGTAACACCCATATTCATTGCCCCAGTGACCTCCACAGTGCCCTCTCAGGAAAATATTGTGCTATTGTTTTATCGCCAAACCCTAGTCTCCAGGAATGAAAGTATTCAGATACGGGTGTAGACATTGTTGGTTTCGGCCAATAATAAAATATACAAAACACTGCCAGCCTGATCCTTTAAACAGTTCATCCTTTGAGCTCCACCTGCTCTGTTTTACAACATCAGCATGCCTGGGCTGTAATATAAAAAGCTTGTATGTCAACATTGGTTTTAACGGCATGGGAGCAAGGGAAAGATGGCTTTGGGAATGGGAATCGTAAGACTGCTCTAGTTCGACACCACCACATTCTAAAACGACAACAGGTATGAGCCGTGCCTCTTTTTATTATGTGACCCCACCCCCACATCCCCACATGAGCACCCCCCCATCCCAAAAACAAAAAATTCACAGGGACACACCAAGTGGTATGAGTCCAGGGTGCAACCACAAAGCACCAGCTAGTCCTGTGGAGTTGGACACAATCACACACACTCACACATACATTACACACACACACACACACACACACACATACACACACACATTTGTGGGAGTGTTGAGAGCTGGCAGTTTAGTGAAGTGTGTCTTCGGTGATTTGACAGAGGTGTCCCCAGCTCGTGTTCTCCATACCTCTACTCCTCCTCCTCCTCTTCCTCCTTCATCTCATCGCACCACCTGGCATGCTGGTTCTTCCCTGAGCTCTGTACATTCTATTCAGGGCTGTATTTCTCTCTCTCAGACACAAGCACACATGCACACACGCACAGACGTCTCTCCCTCTGGGTGGGGTAAGTCCGTTCCTCAGGTAAACTGTGAGACATAGAGTGAGTGTAATCAAGGCAACTGCCGCTTTCCATCCACAGTGACACCGTCAGGGTTTGGCCTGAAGGGGGCGCTACCAGCAGTTAACCAGCCCTGGAGATGGAGAGGGGATGAGATCAGAGGAATTCACTCTGTCAGACATCAATGTTACAGTATAATGTACTTTGATATAACAGCATGAAAGCGGCACTCTTTCACTGATTTTACACAGGTTTGGATCACTGTTCATGAGGACCTGAGAAACCTTGTATATTGTCTTCTGTGGCTCTGGCGGCAACTTTGTGTGAAAAAATAACCTTGATGATGTCATGAAGGCAGACAAATGACATCATCAGAGTTATTTTGGGCCTGAGACATAGCATCTTTAACAAGAACAGGGTTCTCACACCTGCTTCAACATCAAATACGAGGACTTTACGAGGACTTTTCAGGCCCAGTTCCGTCAAATTCAAGGACCCAACACAGCATAGTTTCTGACACATATCAAGGTTACTTACTGTGACGGCACTAGGATTCTTATAACAACAAGACACAACAATTGAAAAGAGAGAGAGACTTGAATGTGCTGTGTTAAACTCATATGTAGACTAGAGTGTAGCTCCGGTCACATTTTTTCTGGCCAAACCCGACCAAGTTGGATAGAGTACTAACCAAGCCTGAGCCAAACTCAACAGGCGTTCTGTTTTTTATGAGCCTGACTCGAGCCTGGCGCAGTTAATGTAGGCTCAAGCACTGAGTTTGTGTTAGCCTGTCAAGCAGTTGTCACAACCATGGTTACAGCTTGCCAGTTTACCCTCATGATGTTGGTTTGGTGTGTCTGGGCCCTAAAAGTCATGATATTTCAGTCTCTGCAGCATTGTGCATTTTTATCTGTGAGGTCCCCAACACAAGAGCAACCCTAAATCACTGGAGCACCCCTTCAAAGACAAATAATTAATAGCAATATAAAAAAAGAGGGAGAAATAGGCAAACATTATATTTGTAACTCACGTGTAAAGAGGCTGCAGTTGCAGATGAGAGGACTTCTGAGGAGGCTGGTAGCCGTACGAGTCAAAGCCACCAATGAAATCAACTTCAGGAGAGAGAGAGAGAAGGGATGACATCATTCCACTTTCCCTTAAATCTGTATTTTTTTTTAAGTGTTGTATTTCAAGATTGGATTCTATTTTGAAACTCTATTAAGGCATCAGATGGTATCATAGTGCGTTCAGTGTCAGTGTTCAAATTATAACACCCACTGTGACATCAGAATCTGCAGAGATGCAGCAATACATCATCTTTCTCACTGCCTCTATGTCACTGATACGTTGTTCTAATCTTTCTCGATCGATTCAGAGGAACAAACTTATGTGGTGCCAGCTGAGTAAGAAAACAGTCTCTGATTGTCTACGTCGGTGGAGATCAAGACCACAAGATAAGGATCGGTTTTCTCCTGAGGCAAGAGCTAACATTTGAACAGAATTTGGTGAATAGTTATCAGGTGTATTTTTTTGTGTGTACACTTTCTTTATTGTCTTTTCAAGAAAGAAACATGAACAACATTATTACAAATTCCATAGACGGGAAATCAGGTGTATTCACTGGCCAATGCTATATTCAAATTCAAGCATATCCCTAACCTTGAAAACATAATGAATAAAAGTAAGCTTTTTTCAAACTTCAAAACTTAATATAATTATAATTAGAGCCCGACTGATAGGTCGATACTGGCCTATCACAGATATATAAATGTCAGTGTATATGTTGTCCGATATATGCAGATATGAAAACCTTTTTTACAGAACATTATGCAAAAAAAGGGGGTAATTTGTAATTATTAAATTTCTAGTTATGTTTATTGTTTAGTGCACTGATGTCATTTAGGACAATAAAGCTTATTATCCAACAGTAAAATATCAGCATTGATCACGTGCATATCGGTGTCATAAGTGCTTAATAACCCATTTGAGGGATCATTGCAAAAAATGTGTGAGTGTTTGTATGAATTATCAGCCAAATGTTTTTACCTCCTGATACTACATATCAATATCACCCATGGAAATCCAGTATCGGTCGCTTTTTATTATTAATGCATTAGAAACATTTATATTGCATGTTATTGTTATTTCATCATCAGCACTATGTTTTGGCATGCACTTCCTTTTACAGGAACAACCTTATGATGTCATATATTAACTACTGGAATTAATATCCTCCGCTAAGTGAGAGTGAAACACTCACAAGAGGCGTGTGAGGAAAAGAACCATTCAGAAACACAGATGGCACACCCAGGCCAACAGACAAGCACCAGCTAGCCTACAGACGGACACGTCGACGGTGGGAATATTCCGGCAGGCATCTTTAATACTCCCTACAGATGGAGTGTTCAGATCACCCAGAGGGAATCCTCTGTGGTGATATTGCTCAGCATGATTCAGGCAGGAGAAAACAATGAGCCCTCTCGTCCAAAGCCCTGAATCGCTAACACAAAGGGCCTCTCAACAGTATGACACAAGTAAATCTAATCGGCTGAATAAGGCACTTTAGGATTTGCAATCTTTAAGGGGAAGACAAAAGCACTCACAGCTGTCCTCGTCATCCTGGAAGACTTTGCTCACGTAGCAGGCATACACAAAGCCAAAGAGCTGTTAGAGAAGAGAAGAAATTAGGTGACGGTTGTTGG